>NC_139502.1:2437782-2648746 GCF_008360975.1 Lichenostomus cassidix | reverse complement strand
CTATGACTTGGAGCAGTTGGTTTAAAAGGGGATTTGGCAATGCAGAGCCAGGATTTTTCAGGTAAAAATAAGATTTTGCCAAATCCCATTTCAAACCAACCATCCCAAGTCACGATTCGCTTTCCTCCAGAGGAAATTCCTCCCCAACTCATCAATTCCTCTTCACCATCATCACTTCCAAGGACCACAGGAATTCCTGTCCCTGGAATTCCCACACCCTCCCAGCCCAGCCAGGTTCCCAGGGCAGTTGGTTTGTCCCCAGCACAGCAGTGACACACACAGGACACCCTCAGACTCAGACACACCTCCTGAAACAACAACATTTTGTCTTTATTAGGAGTTCCCATGGTCATATAACACAGAGTTCTGAAGGAATAAAACACAAGACTTGGGGTTTGGGGTTTCGGGGTGGTTTTGCCATTGAGACAATGGGCAAAGATCAGTACTCCTCTTTGTCTACACACATGATCAGCTTTAGCACTTACAGCTCCTCCACTCATGGTTCACAATCACAAATCCAAGGGTTAAATCCAGCTAGTATTAAATCCTACTTTTTTTTTTTTTTTTAATTTTATTATTATTATTTTTAGAGCTTCAAGTCACTGCGGTTAATTAATTAAGTCATTAATTAAGTCGTCTTTTTTTTTGTGGTTTTTTTTTTTCACTTTAAGCATTTACATATGACATTCATTAAAACAGACACAAAGCGGACGAGCTCTCACAGGAAAAAACATGCTTACATAGCCTGCAAAAAATCTTTTTTTTTTTCTTTTTTGTGATTTTTCTTTCTTTCCTGAACAAATCAAAACTCAACAAGTCATCATGAGTCAGTGAAGGAAAAAAAAAAAAAAAAAAGGAAGACTTAAGTGAATACTGAAGAGCCGCAAGCGTTTCGTAGAATTGAAACGAATCCACAAATCTTTTTTCTTTTTTTTTTTTCTCCCCAACTCGTTCAAATCGATTTTAACATACACAGGTGACAAAAAACAAAAAAGAAATTAAAAAAAAAAAAATGAAAACAGCTGCAATATATATTAAGTTCACGGATTACTTAACAAACAAAGTGCAAAAACTCTTTATGCAAAACTAAAAAGACCCAAGAGTTGAACCTAACGTGGAGGAAATATGGCAAAGTTTTTCTTAACTTTTGTGTTTTAAAGGATGGAGGTGCTGCAGCTGGGAGGGTTTTGGGTACCTAAAAAGCTTCCAGATCCTTTGCAAATCCCAGCGCTGACACTTCCTAAAAACCAGTTTGGTACTCCTTTCTTGAAAGCCTTCATACACAGACAGGTTTTTTCCTAAAAGAACCTGTAAACACCGTTGGAGAAAACACTCACAGCTATGGGGGAACGAGGAGGATGGAGGTGGAGAAGCACAAAGAGAGGAGGAAGCAGAGGATGCAGCCAAGAGCAGGGCAGGCAGACAGGGGAGAGAATGCTGTAGGGAGGAAAGCTCTCTGTGCTAAATCCTGCAGAGCCCAGGAGGGGATTGGTGGTGCAGATTTATCCTCCACATCCCAAAAACTAGGAGCCTCCAGCCCCAGAGGGTGGGTGAACACACTGACCCCAAAAATTTGGGTTCCTCCCCTCCTCTCAGGAGCACTGCTGGTGTCCCAAATCCCAGGCATGTGGGGCTGGCAGGGGGATGAGCAGGATTCCTGCAGGGCTGGGCAGCTGGGATATTTGTCCCACGGATTCTCAGCTGCTGGGGACACAGCCAGCTCCCAGTTCCAGCAGCTGGGCTGGACTGGAATTGCCACAGGTGCTCAGCATGCTCTCCCTGACCCCTGCAGGGCCAAAGAGAAACCCTCCAAGCTTTAAATAACCTTTCCTGCATGGCCAGGGAGGGGTTTTGCCGCAAAAACCTTCTCAGCGATGTTCTCTTCCCTATCATCCCCCTGGTTTCCATCCCAAACCTCCAGGGAGAGAAGACAAACTAAGCACTAGCAATTCCTCCAGATCCCAGCAGCTCAGGGGTGTCCAGATCCTTTTTGCACCACCTGATGGGCTGAAAATCCAACTCCCTGCAGCAGCTACGTGGCGAGAAAAGGCTGGGAAAAGCAACCAAGGGAACCTGAAGGAGACCTCAAAGAGAAACCCTCAAAGAGAAACCCTCAAAGCTCTAAATAACCTTTCCTGCATGGCCAGGGAGGGATTTTGCCACAAAAACCTTCCCAGCAATGTTCTCTTCCCCATCATCCCCCTGGTTTCCATCCCAAACCTCCAGGGAGAGAAGACAAAATAAGCACTAGCAATTCCTGCAGATCCTCCATCCCATGCAGCTCCTCTTTGCACCACCTGATGGGCTGAAGATCCAACTCCCTGCAGCAGCTACGTGGCGAGGAAAGGCTGGGAAAAGCAACCAAGGGACACGTGAAGGGACACCAGGGTGGCAGTGGCAGTGACACTGGCGGGAGGCTGTGACTGGGATGAGGTTCAGGGAGAACAGGGAGGTTTCCCCAGTTCTCAGATAAGGCTTCGTAAACACAATGATACAAAACATATCAAAAACACACACACACACACACACACACACTGACTTTCAAAAAAAAAAAATTTCCTCAAGGACCTAATTTGCAGCAAAATCCAGAAGGAAAAAAAGGAACCAAGGAAAAAGCAACCCCAGCAGAATGAAGTCCCCAAGGGTTGTGGCTCACCCGGTGGCTGGGGTGATGCTGTCACTCCAATGCTGGGTCCTGCTTCTCTCTCCTGGCAGCATCCAGAGGCCTCAGAGCTGGTGGGGAATGGCCAGGGACAGGCTGGGACTGCTGTCCCTCCGTGCTTGCCTAGCTAATTCTGCTGGAACACAGAACCCTACCGAATATCCAGTTTAAAACCCTTGAGCTACTCTTCTGCTTGACATTTAAAAAAAAAAAAAAAAAGCTTTTTTTTTACGTTTATTTTTATTTATTTCCTTTTTTTTGTCTTTTTTTTTTGTCTTTTTTTCTCTTTTTTTTTTTTTGTGTGTGTGTCTTAAAGGCAGCTCCCGGGAAATTCACTTTATCCTTCCTTTATTAAAAGAAAGATGCTGAATGGGACAGAGGCCACATATCTCAAACACCCTCTTTTTTTTTTTACATTTACTCTTTGCATGTCAGAGGTGTCAAAACCAGGGTTTATTTTCTTTAACCGTGGGGAAGGGTTTGGGGATTTGGGGAGTGAGAGGTTGGTGAGGATGAGGAGGGAAGCTGAGGGGACTGAAGAGGCGCTTGGGTTCAGCCCCCCCTGCACTGGGTGCCCGCAGTAACTGTCACAGGCTCTAAAAGGATCAATCAGGCTCTCCGGGTGCCCCTGGCCCCCCTGGCTTGCCCGAGGGCCACTCGAGGGGCTCTGTCCTTAGCCCAAGCTGGTGATGTTGGCACGGCCGCCCGGCGGAGCCACGATGCGCTGGGTGGTGCGGCGAGGGATGTTGTCGTCGATCTGTGCGCCTGGGGAGACAAGAGGAGTCACCTGGGAGCCTCAGGACTGTAAATTCTCTATTTTCCATGCATCTATAATCCTGTAATTCTTTAGCATATAACTCAGGACGCCATACTAAGCTGATTTCTCTCGTTTTTAGGCAAAACGATTCCTCTCCAAGCCCAAAACTCAAGGACACCTCACTGTCTCAGAGCCCCAAGATATGGAAACAGCAGTGAATGAACTGGGGGAGCAAACTTGGAGTGATTGACTTCATTAGCTGAAGCTGTAATTGGAGGATTAACCCTGATAGGCAAATGGACAGAACTTATAAAGTATGAAAAACTTGTGACTTCTAAAAAACTTATAAAGTATGAAAAACTCGTGACTTAAAAAAAACTTATAAAGTATGAAAAACTCATGACCTGCTGTCCATTTAGGAAAGGCTGTGAAAGGGAAAAACTGATGCCTTGATGGCATGACCTAAAACAGAGACTAGACAAAATTAAGAGAATAAAAATTAGATTTATTGAAAGCCTTCAGGTGCACTCAGGGCACTCACAGCTCATCCAGGGCTACACCCAAAATGCACCTGAAGGCTTTCAATAAATCTAACTGCCTTTTATTCTCTGAACTCTGCCTAGCCTCAGTTTCAGGTCAGCCCCTCAAGGCATCAAACAAACTCTGGGATGGTTTAAAACCCTCACGGCTGGCTGTGGCATTTGGCTGCTGCCCTGATGGCTGGACTTGGTCTGGGAGGGCTTTTCCAACCTAAACTGTTCTATCATTCTGGATTTGGAGGAAAAGCCCTCACTGCCCCCCAGCACCTTAATTCTGCTGGAACCTGTTCTGCATTGATAAAAATATCTCTGCCCTGATCACCTGAATCACCAGAGCTCTGCACAGGGAAGATTTGGCTGAATGATTATCCCTTAGCCAGCCTGCCTAGCCCTTTTTATAGTTTGCCCTCCTCACACTGCAACAGCAGCTGAGAAATCAAATCTGTCTCATCCCAGATCCACAGCTGGCAAAGTTCTGCTGAAGTTTGTGGCATCTTAAAAACCAGTTTTTTTTTGCTGTAGCCTCTTAAAACCAGAAAATTCTCCCTTTTTAACAAAAGGAGAAGGGGGAATGGTCTTAAACTGAAGGAAGGTGGGATTAGATGGGATATTGGGAAGGAATTCCTGTCTGGGATGGAATTCCCAGAGGAGCTGTGGCTGCCCCTGGATCCCTGGCAGTGTCCAAGGCCAGGCTGGAGCACCCTGGGACAGTGGAAGGTGTCTCTGGGGTGGCACTGGATGGGATTTAAGGTCCTTCCAACCCAAACCACTCCATGATTCCATGATTTGCCCTCTCCCAGCTGAGGAATGAGCTCAGAGCACACTAGGGTGGCTCAGTGCTCATGACACAGCAGGAGAAGCAGCAGCACTTTGTGACAACTCCTGTCCTGCTCCTCTTCCTCCCTGAAGCCAAAACCTCCCAGCTGAAAACCCCCAGAGCCTCTCTTGTTGCCTCCCTATCCCAGCAGGATGAACTCAGAGCAGGGAAACACAATCCAGCCATGATTTCAGTGCGAGAAATCACTCAGTGAAAAATCAGTCAGGAAAAAAATCAGCAAGAAATCAGTCAGCAAGACATCAGCAAGACATCAGTCATCAAGAAATGAGTCCCAAAGTCACTCACCAGACAAGCTGAAGCCAGACTGGTGCAGGTTCCTCACGGGGGGTGCCTGCTGTTTGGCAGGAGAGGTCTTGGCTGAGGACGCTGGTGTGACAGTCTTGGGTGTCACCGACACCTCGCACACGGGGCCATCGTAGAGACCGCGGGGGACACCGCGCAGCTCGGCCAGCTGAGCAGAGAGAGAACAGCCTTGAAACACGGGCAAACACGGGCAGAACACAGGCAGAACACAGGCAGAACACAGGCAGAACACAGCCTGAACACAGCCTGAACACAGCCTGAACACAGCCTGAACACAGGCAGAAGACAGCCTGAACACAGGCAGAACACAGCCTGAACACAGCTTGAACACAGGCAGAACACAGCCTGAACACAGCTTGAACACAGGCAGAACACAGCCTGAACACAGGCAGAACACAGGCAGACACAGCCTGAACACAGCCTGAACACAGCCTGAACACAGCCTGAACACAGGCAGAACACAGGCAGAACACAGGCAGAACACAGGCAGAACACAGCCTGAACACAGGCTGAACACAGCCTGAACACAGGCAGAACACAGCCTGAACACAGGCAGAACACAGCCTGAACACAGCCTGAACACAGGCAGAACACAACCCAACATAGCCTGAACACAGGCAGAACACAGCCTGAACACAGGCAGAACACAGCCTGAACACAGGCAGAACACAGCCTGAACACAGGCAGAACACAGCCTGAACACAGGCTGAACACAGGCAGAACACAACCCAACATAGCCTGAACACAGGCAGAACACAGGCAGAACACAGCCTGAACACAGCCAGAACACAGCCAGAATACAGCCCAACAGCTGCCCAGATGTGGCTCAGCCAGTGACACACAGTTTGGGATTGGTTCTCAGGAAGAGGATTAGAGAGTGTGCAGCAACTCCTCTGTGCAAATCCCTGGGGAGCTGCTCTTTATCTGTATTTATTTTATATCTATATCGGTATCATCTATATCTATATCTATATCTATATCTATATCTATATCTATATCTATATCTATATCTATATCTATATCTGTTTTGTATCTGTATTATACTCATATATCTATATCTTTATATCTATATCTGCAATTTATCTATACCTGTACTATACCTATATAATGTCTATATCTATATCTATTTCTATTTTGTATCTAGTTCTGTATATCTATATCTGTATTATGTCTTTATGCATCTATTTGAAATCCATATCTGTATCTATTTCTATTTGTATCTAGTTCTGTATATCTATATCTGTATTATATCTTCATACATCTATTTTATATCCATATCTACATTATATCCATATTGATATCTATCTTTATATCTGTATAATACCTATATCTATATCTAAGCCTGTATCTATTTCTATTCAATATCTAGTCCTATATCTACATCTGTATTATATCTATATCTATATCTATATCTATATCTATATCTATATCTATATCTATATCCATATCTATTTGTATTTTATACCCGTATTATGTCCATATCTTTATATCTACATATCTATATCTCTATTATATCTATATCTGTATCTATCTATATCTATTTTATATCTATATTTAAAGATATTTATCTATATCTTTATACCTATGTCTGTATTATATCTGTATCAATTTCTATTTTATATATAATTCTGTATCTATGTAATATCTATTTCTATTTCATATCTATATCATCTATATCTATATATCTCTCTATATCTTCCCTATATCTATACCTATTTCTATTTTCTATCCACACCCATATAAAACACATCTGTGTCTCTGTCCAACCCAACCATTTTTGCAGCAAACAAGGTAAATTTGCTCTATTTTCCTACAACCTAAACCAGTGTTTGTGCAGCTCAACTCCTTCCACCACAGAGAGCTCAGGGGGCTCTGAGTCCCTGAGCCCCCCAAAGCTCCCTGGCACCCCAAAAACCCCAAAATCCTTGGGTAACCCTTGCTGTGGGGCACAGGGAGTAGGGAATGGGGTTAGGTTTTACACACACCTCCAGATTTTTGTGCAGCCCAGAATTCCTGCTAATTACCAAGCACCACGGGATGTGCTGTGGCTCCAGCCAGTCTGTCCCCTGCCCTGCAGGTGCTGTCCTTTCATGATCCCAACCTAGCTGTGGGATTAAAGGCTCCTGACAGCCCTAAACTGCACTTTATTACTCATCCCCCAAACGCTGAGCCAGGCAGAGGAGCCAGGCTGGCTTCCCTCAGCAGCCCTGCAGCTGCAGATTGGGATAAATGCAATTATTCCAGTTGAGATGCTGCCCAATTGGATTTACAGGTCAGCCATGGGCTGCTGTGGGAGAGCAGGAGGCAGCAGAAATCAGGGATCTGTGCTCCACGGGGCTCAATTAGGCCAGGGTGTCATTTGGATAACTTGCAATTTCTTCAAAAAGAACAATTAAGGGAAGATGATTTGCAAGGAGTGGGAGGATCCCTCGTGGCCAGCAGAACCAACCCAGCTCAGGAGCTGTCCAGGAGAGGGCAACACTTCAAACTGCAAAATCATTTCTCCTCAGAAATTATTTCACCTAGAAGTAAAACTTCTTAAATTCTCAGCAGCTGAGCTCAGTGTCATCTCCCCTGTCAGGCAAATTCAGGCATTATCAAAAGACTCTGAATGGCTGTGTTTTACAGAATCACTTTCCAACTATTTTAGCCTCTCAAAAATAGAATATTCTCCCTTTTAAGCAGTCTGTAGGCTGTGCCTGTGACTCACCAGTCACCAGACAAGAGCATCTGATGGTATCTGGCAGGAGGGAAAGCAGCATAACTTATCTGTAACAATGAACTCCAAATTGTTGCTGAGAGGTTTGATGTATAAATGCCATTGGAAATTTCTCCTGGGACCTCTGTGACAGGAGAACCTGCTGGGTTCTGTGCAGTTTGACTCCTGGACAGGAGAAACCTGCTGGGTTCTGTGCAGTTTGACTCCTGGACAGACTGGACACTTTTTCTGGTTGGGTGTCCCCATGATGCCTTGAGGATTATAACTTCTATTTCTCATGTTTCTGTAGCTTTGCTGTGCAGCTTTAGGCTCCATATAAAGTGCTAAAAACCTCTGTTCCCAGCGTTTTAGACAAAATAATTCCTCTCTGTTGGAAAATCCAAGGTGCTGCCTCAGAGCCCCAAAATATGGAAACAGCAGTGAATTGGGGAGCAAACTTGGGCTGATTGACATCATCAGCTGAAGGTGTAATTGGAGGATTGAGGCTCAATTTGTTAATTACAGAACTTATAAAATGTGAAGAACTCGTGACTCACTGTCCATTTTGGGTGTAGCCTCTGGAGTGAGCTCTGTCTGCCCTGAATGTACCTAAAGGCCTTTAATGAATTAATCTGATTTTATTCTCCTAACTAAGTTATTCTGCTTTTGTATTCTCCTAACCAAGTTATTCTCCTAACTTTGACCTCTGTTTCAGGTAATCCCTGCTTTAGGCATCACCTAAAGGCATCATCACCCAGAGAATTAAAGACCCAAAAAGCAAAACCTGCATAATAACACATAATAAGATAACACATCCCTATAAACCACTCGAGTGAACAGCAAAACCAGCACAGGAATGAGCCAAACGTGGTTTCCATTCAGTCACAGCAGCACAGCCAGAGCCAGACAGAAAAATCTCTTTTTTAGCCACTTTATCTCAGAGAGAGATGCCAAAGGTGCAGTGCCCATCCCACTCACCCTGCTCCTGGCTTTGATGCGCTTGTAGACGAAGTCAGGGAAGGGTTTCCGGGGGATGTACCTCCCCGAGCCCTCGGTGACATGCAGGTTGCCATCCTCCAGCACGATCTTGCCCTGGCTGATCACCACCAGGGGAGAGCCACGGCACTCCATGCCCTCGAAGATGTTGTACTCCAGAGACTGCAAATGGAAAAGAAGGAAGATGATTTGCAAGGAATGGGATTTGGAAGGAATGGGATTTGGAAGGAATGGGATGTGCAAGGAATGGGATGTGCAAGGAATGGGATGTGCAAAGAATAGGATTTGCAAGGAATCAGATTTGCAAGGAATGGGATGTGCAAGGAATGGGATGTGCAAGGAATGGGATTTGGAAGGAATGTGATTTGCAAGGAATGGGATTTGCAAGGAATGGGATTTACAAGGAATGGGATTTACAAGGAATGGGATTTGGAAGGAATGGAATTTGGAAGGAATGGGATGTGCAAGGAATGGGATGTGCAAGGAATGGGATGTGCAAGGAATGGGATTTGCAAGGAATGGGATTTACAAGGAATGGGATTTGGAAGGAATGGAATTTGGAAGGAATGGGATGTGCAAGGAATGGGATTTGCAATGTCCAGCAGAACCAACCCAGCTCAAGAGCTGTCCAGGAGAGAACAACACTTCAAACTGCAAAATCATTTCTCCTCACAAATTATTTCATCTAGAAATAAAACTTCTTCAATTCTCAGCAGCTCAGCTCAGTGTCCTCTCCCCTGTCAGGCAAATTCATGCATTATCAAAGACAGGTTTGGTTCTGAATGGCTGGTTTTGAATGGCTGTACATGAGGCAAACATATTCCCCCAGCAGGGCTGCTGGGCTTTAATTAGTAATCACCAGCCATGCTAATTGATAAAATTTTAAGGACAGGTGGAAGCAAACTCAGCAGTGTTTACCTGAGCTGTGTTTGCTGGGATTTAATAAAAGGCTGCTCGTAATTATCAGGCTAAGTTTGGGGGTTTATTAATGCAAAATTTCCATTGAGATGAGATTTGTAAAGAATCCCAGAATGGGTTGGGATTCCCAAACCTCAGTGAGGGATTTTAGAGTTCATCCCATCCCATTCCTGCCCTGGCTGGGACACTTTCCACTGTCCCAGGCTGTTCCCAGCCCTGTCCAGCCTGGCCTTGGACTCTTCCAGGGATCCAGGAGCAGCCACAGCTTCTCTGGACAAAGGAAAAAAACAGCTTCAAATGAGAATATCTCAGAACCTCCCTGTTTAGATGCATTTAGGCTCCTATCCTGCTGAGCTGGGAGGGATTTAGGAGCTAAATAAAGCTTTGACTTTCCTCCTAAAAATAATAATTGTGAAAAATCTGGATTCCAAACCAGTGTTTTGGTTGATGGGTCAGGGAGCTGGACAATCTTGTTTCACTCTAATGGGATTGCTCATCCTCAATTAACAGGATTGGAAACATGACACCATGGAAAAAAAGGCAACTTTGAAAGGAATCACTGCAAATGCAAACAGCCTGGAGGGAGATGCTCTGCAACCATGTCATTTGGGGACTGTCACCCCAGTGACCATCCCAGAGTCAAAGGCAGGTCTGTTTTACCCACTTAATGATGGAGTTTGCCCTTGAAGTGTGTTATAAGTATGGGCAGCCTGAGAGCAGCTCTGCAATCAGCCAGGCCAGTGGTTCAACCCAACCTGAACCAAATCCAGCCTGGAAAAACTCTGGTGGCACAGGAGGAGCTGGGACAGAGCTTATGGATTATGCTGCTTCCAAGAACAACACCACCTCCCTCCCCAGCTCCTGGTTTGCCTTGCCAGAGAGTGGCAAGAGCAGTGTGAATTCTTGGAAAATACCCCTAAGTGGCTGGAACATTTCAAAGAAGTAACAATCATGCAAGGCCACATAATCAGAGGGTGTCCCTGAGCCTGACTGTCAAAGGGCCTTTTGTTGTCTGCTTGGCCAAAGCAGGATGATCCCAGGGCATCACTTGGGTTAGCTGCTCCTCCAGCAGAAGGCAAAGTGCAGAGAGATATAAAAAATACAGAATTATGGAGTCGTTGAGGTTGGGAAGAGCTCTGAGGTCACTGAGGCCGAGCTGTGCCCAATCTTGTCCCCAGCCTGGAGCACTCGGTGTCACCTCCAGGGATGAGGATTCCAAACCTCCCTGGGCAGCTCTGATCACCCTTTCCATGAGGGAATTCCTGCTGATGTCCAACCTGAAGCTCTCCAGACCCTCCAGGTGTGACACCAAGCACAGCAGGAGAAGTGATGGCAGCAGAGGAGGTCAGAGATGGATTTGTGAACAAAGAAAAACTGTGATTTCCTTCAAACTCTTGGGAAGCACAGCCCTTCATCCTCCAAGCTCTTTGGCCACAGCTGGGTGCTGAGGCCTCACTCAGAGTCAGGATTTTAGGGAACCTGCAGCTCTCAGCAAACAGAAATCTCTCTGAATGGAGCTGGTTCTCCTTCAGCCCTGCCCAGATCCACCCAAAATCCAGTGCTGACTGCACTGGGGCATTCCCACAAAAGGGAAAGTCTGGGAGTTGCGTGTCAGGAAATGTCAAGAGCTCAGGTCACTTCCTAAAGGCAACAGCAATTAAATGGCAATGACTTTCTAACACTCCACCCTAACGACTTGCAGCTCTCTGAGCCGTTCAGAAGCACAAAACCAGCTCAGACCACAAAATCTGGCACCTAAAGCAGTGAATCCCAGAGTTTCCTCCTCCAATTCACTCCTCTCCAGACTGGAAGGAGTCTGGGAGCACCTCTGAGGCGACTGAAGTGACCAAACTCCTGGAATTCCTCTCTCAGAAGCCTCAGCAGGGTCAGGATGAAGCCAGGCCATCTGTGACCAATTCTGGCACAGAGTTAAGTCACAGGGAAATGAACCAAACCTTTTTTTTTTTCTGTTTTTTTTAAAAAAAAAGTTTCTTTGTGAATGCGCCCAGGGATCCAAGTGTGGAAGAAAATTTTGCTCCTTCAGCTCCAGAGTGAATGAAAGCATTCAGGGGAGAAAAGAACAAGGAGTTTGTTTTTTTTCCAGGGAGACATTCCATAGGTTCATGGCCAGCAGGGAAACAAGCTGTCAACAAATGCAAACAGTGGCTGCTTTCTCTGAGCCAGGAGCTCCAATGTCACAGGGAGGCTGCAGGCAGCTCTGCTCTGGGATCTTCTGCACATTCCCACAGCCTGCAGGGCCAGCTGTGAGGCAGGGGACACAGCAGAAGTGTCCCCAAAGTGTCACCACAGAGCTGCAGGAGAAGGAAGGGAAGGGCTGGGTGGTTTGGGTGCTGGTGAGCACTAGGAAAATCCTGAATCCACATGTGGGACAGAGCAGGAGGGGCTGGAAATCCACCCAGCCCCTGGATCTGAGCCAGATTTCCAGCAAAAGTGTTCCCTGAGCTGATAAAGCTGCAGGGAAAAGAGAGGAGCAGCTCCCATTCCCTGGGAATGTCATAAACACCCCATTGTCCTACGAGGCCTTTTGATATTTCTGAGGACTCAAAGAGCTGTCTGTGTGCTCAGATCCAACCAGCCAACACTCAGGAAGGGCAGAAACACTCCTTGCTCCCAGGGGAATCCATGTGATCCCAGATTTGGGCTTAATCTGCTCCCACAGCTCAGTGAGGGATTCAGATTTGGGGAAAACAAGCCCTGGGCTGTGCTGAGCTCTGCTGCTGGCAGCACCGAGGAGGAGAGGGGGAATGGTGGGGAAGATGAAATAGGAAAGCCTTAGAAATATGATTACCTGGCAAAAGATGCTGAGAACATGGAAAATATAAGGGAAATTAAGATGAAGACAAGCTGAGAATATGGAAAATATAAGGGAAATTGAGATGAAGACAAGGTTTGAGTTGAGGAATAACTAGGAAACAATGGTTTGGCCACTGGAGGTGATCCTCTGGGTGGAACAATCCCCTCTGGGTGGAACAATCCCCTCTGGGTGGAACAATCCCCTCTGGATGGAACAATCCCCTCTGCCTGCAGACAGCTCCAAGGGTCAGAGCAGAGCCTGCCTGATGGCAGAGGGGCCAAAAAGCAGTTTTTAGGGTTTAAAATATAACCCTGTGTGGTAATGGGATGATTCTTATAGGTTGTGTGTGAATGTTGTAGGGTTTGGAGCTTGTTCTGGATTGGGTAATGAGAATTAGAATATTTAAAATATAACCCTGTATGGTAATGGAACGATTCTTATAGGTTGTATGTAGATGTTGTAGGGTTTGTAGCTTGTTCTAGATTGGCTAATGAAAATTAGAATATTCAACACAGAAGATGATTTATTGTATTGTAAATGGCAACCGGAATCTCAATCTCCATCTCTGTCTTCCTCTTGCTTTTTCTCTCTCTCTCACTCTCTCTTTTCTGCTCCTCTTCTACTCTCCCTCTCTTGCTTCTCTGACCTGCTTTGAGCTGTGTCTGGCACCCCTGGCAGCTCTCCTACACCCACCCATGGGGTTTATTTATTTCACAATAAACCCCATGCTCTCAGACCTGACTTCAGAGATCTCTCATCTCTGTCCCAACCATCCAAAACTGACAAACAGACCCTCTAATCCTACTGGCTACAAATCTTACAGGGCAAGGAAGCAGGGAAGGGCAGGGGATGGCAGGGAAGGGCAGGGAATGGCAGGGAAGGGCAGGGAATGGCAGGGAATGGCAGGCAGGGAAGGGCAGGGGATGGCAGGGAATGGCAGAGAAGGGCAGGGAAGGACAGGGAATGGCAGGGAATGGCAGGGAATGGCAGGGGATGGCAGGAAAGGGCAGGGAAGGGCAGGGAAGGGCAGGGAAGGGCAGGGAAGGGCAGGGAATGGCAGGGAAGGGCAGGGGATGGCAGGAAAGGGCAGGGAAGGGCAGGGAATGGCAGGGAATGGCAGGGAATGGCTGGGAATGGCTGGGAATGGCAGGGAATGGCAGGGAATGGCAGGGGATGGACATCCTTACGATGTTGTGAGTCTTGGCAGAGATTGTCTTGACGCTGTCAGGGTCCCAGATGACCAGGTCAGCATCAGAGCCCACGGCGATGCGGCCTTTCCGAGGGTACAGGTTGAAGATTTTGGCTGCATTCGTGCTGGTCACAGCCACAAACTGGTTCTCATCCATCTTCCCAGTCACCTAGGGGACACCACGGGGTCACTGAGTGGTTCCATCAGCTCAGCAGATGGAGAAAAACCCCAAGGGGAAGGAGCATGACAAGGAAATCACACATTCTCAGTGTGTTGTTTCTCCTTTCCCTCTAAATGTCCAAAAACCTACCACAGCCTTGTCCCAGATGATGGACATCCTCTCCTCAGTGCCATTGGTCCCCTCGGGGATCAGGGTGAAGTTGTCCTTGCCAACAGCTTTCTGAGCAGTGTTGAAGGTGCAGTGGGCACTGCCAGTCACCTGGAGATCTCCACTGGAAAAAAACAACAAGAGGAATTTTAAGGTATTTTATTTTACCCAAAAAGGTAAAAACAGCTTTTTCCTCGCTGGCAACACCAGCCTTGATTTTACCCCACTTGTTTCCTGGTGAATGATGTGTTTAAACACAGAGATTTGCACTCACCAGGAGAGCAGGGAGTTGAGGAAATCAGGGGTGGTGGGGTCAGGGCTCAGCGGTGGCGATGTCACAAACGCTGCTGCCTTGGCCCAGTTCTTGCTCCAGTAATGAGATCCATCAGTGCCCAGGCTGGCTGTGATGGGCTCTCCATAAACCACAGTGCCTGTGGGACAGAGGAACACACAAACCCGCTGAGATTGGCATTTCCAGCCTGGTTTCCTGGCAGGAATATCCTCCCAGAGCAGGACTGGCACTGCTGGCATTTCCTCTGCAGCATGAAATAAAGATATTGCTGCTGAGCAAAGCTGGGAGCAGCAAAATGTGCACAAATCCTGACAACTGCAGAGATTGGCACTGGTTAGTCGGCCTCAAAATGGTGACTGGGAAGATTAATTTTACTGTTTATATATTTTTTAAATTAAAATTTTTTAAATATTTTAAATAAATATTAATTCATATTTAATTATATAAAATATAATTAAATATTTTAAATAAATAAATATTTATTTATCGATTTATTTTATTATTTATTTATCCAGGATCAAGAACTTTGTGGAAGAGGCTGAGGGGAATTCAGGGTGTGAGGAGATCCAGTGAGATCTGGAAGAGATGTGGTAGAAGGAGAATGAAAAAACCAGGCTTGCAGTGATTTTATACATTAATATGTAAGCCAGCTTTCTTGGAGAAAGTTCTCTGCATAGACCAGGTGGGAGAAAATCCCCACCAGGGAAGTTTTTCTGGACACAAAACAAGCCAAAACCAGGGGAAATATCAGAATTTTTGGTCCACAAACGCAGCTCAGAGGAGCTCTATGATCCCCCCGAGGCACACAGCAGCTCTGGGGAGTAAAACTGCCTCTCCTGACTGTCCAGGGCGTTTTTCCTCCTCGTTAACATTTCTGGAACCACATGAAGGAAGAGCAGCTCCTCCAGGCCAGGATGCTCTGCAGGCTGCAATGCAAAGCTCCATCTGCACAGCCAGCAGTGCTGCAGCTTCCAAAGCAGCCCCAGCTGGCAGCCCCGGGGCTCTGCTCACCAAATGCACCCAAAATCTGCTCCATGCCAGCCCTGAACAGGCAGGAAAACGGGCAGAGGGATGGCCAGAGCTGCTCAGCAGGGTGAAAATACAGGATATTTCTTTCACTGCATTGCCAGAGCTGCTGTGGTATCTTTTGGGGCTCAGGACAATCAATTCCTGCCTGGATTTGTGTTTTTGCAGGGGTTCTGTAATACTTACATAGGTGAGGAAGGTAGAAAATAGAGAAGCCAAAACTCTCCCAGTGCTCCCAAAGCAATGGGAACATTTAAATTGCTGTTGGAGAGCTCAAATCAAGGGCTGAGCTCCTCTCAACCAAATCCAGCCCCAGTAAAGCTGCTTTTGGTGCAGTGATCCCCCAAATCCTTCCTTCAGCACTCCCTGAAGGAGCTGCACACCTCACCCTCCACGCTGCAGCTCTGCCAGGGGCAGAACAAAACCCCCTGAGTGCCAATCCTATGGAAAAACACATCCCATTCCCGAGGCAGGACGAGGATTTTCCAGCTCCCAGCCCCTGCTGGCACACGAGGGGCAGAACAGCCTCTGCCAGAGGGTTTCCAGCAGCACAGGAAGAAGCTCCCTGACATCACAGCCCACAAATAGGGGCTGAAATCACGGCGAGGCCAAACACACGCTGGTTATTAATGGGAAAGCAGCACACTGTGGGGATTGTTCTGCAGGGAGGGATGTCTTCGGGGCTCAGCTCTGCCAGTCTGCAGGGAATCTCCTCCACAAAAACCCCACTGGCAACA
This sequence comes from Lichenostomus cassidix, assembly GCF_008360975.1. Classification (NCBI taxonomy): domain Eukaryota; kingdom Metazoa; phylum Chordata; class Aves; order Passeriformes; family Meliphagidae; genus Lichenostomus; species Lichenostomus cassidix. Next base: position 2,632,648 of record NC_139502.1, on the reverse strand, counting down.
TCTGGCTTTAAATAAAGTCCGTTCTTCCCTGTCCAGCCAATCAATCCCGGCTTGTTTTCGCCTGGGATGGCTGCAGTTGTGTTTCCTCTGTTGTCTGGGAGTGTGTGTGGCCCTGCTGGGTTACTGTGCAGCATTTAAATGGAGTTGTTTGAATAAAAGAACAGAGGAAGGGGCAGCATTTGTACCCCAAACTCTCCTTTTAAGGAGAAAACGCTTTTCTGAATGGAAACTGCGTGGTCTGGCTGGGTGAAGAAAACCCCGTGGATCATCCCTCTGGGATAATCCCAGCACCTTCCTCAGGCAGGAGAACATCCACCCAAGATCCATCCATCCAGCCAAGCTGGGTTTTATGGCTTCCTGTGATCCCAGTGTGTGGTCCTGCATCCCAAAACCCCACTGCACTTGCAGCTGGTGGGCTGAGGGCAGTGAGGAGGCAGCAAGGTGGTGTTTGGGTCGGTGCTCCACCTCTGCAGTGCACATTGCTCCAGTATTTCATCTGGAAAAGGGAAGGGAAGATTCCTTGGCTGTCAGGATTCAGCTGCGTGGAGAAATCAAGCTCTTTCCACGGGGGGATGAAGCTTTGGGGTGCAGCCATGTCTTCCTTCAGGATGATCCCCCAAGATGGAGCTGGGAGAGGAAGGTTTATCCCTGGCAGTTCCCACAAACCTCGGGAATCAATCCTCCTGAATCACGGGACCAAAACACTGCTGGAAATCAGCTCTTCTCACTCCAAACAGCCAGATGGAAAGTGATGTCATCTCTACACCCATCCAGGCTTATTTAGGAGGCAGAAAATCCAATCCAAGCCGAGGGAGGGAAGAAGGGGGGAAATCATCCCTCCTGGTTACTCACCCACCCCGAGCAGCTCGAAATAGCAGTGAGGGGTTTAGTCACAGGATAGAGCAGCAGACAGAGATCATGCTGTGGGCAGCCTTGGTTCTCTGCAGGAGCAGGGCTTGGGGAAGCTCCTGCAGCCCTCAGAGCAGCTCAGCTCCTTCCCAAGCTGAGAGGAGAGACACAGCAGCAGCAGCAGCATCCACAGCAGGGCTGAGACTCGCTTTGTGCAGCATCCTGGAGCAGAGTTATCCCAGGCAATTCCCACACTGAATCCCAATGCCTGCTTTGTGCAGCATCCTGGAGCAGAGTTATCCCAGGCAATTCCCACACTGAATCCCAATGCCTGCTTTGTGCAGCATCCTGGAGCAGAGTTATCCCAGGCAGTTCCCAAACTGGATCCCAATCCCTGCTGGGATGTCAAGCTGGCAGTTCCAGCACGGGAGGAGCAGCTATTCCACAAGAAAGCCCAGCAGGAATCTGTGGGCTCTGGCTGCTCCAGCTGAATGCAGCAGGGCTGCTGAGTCGAGATCTCCGTCAGGAATCCCTGCTGACCCCGAGCAGCTAGGGAAAGCCACAGCAGCTGGAAGGAGCAGCCAGCTGCATCTCCAGGGGGATTCAGGGCATGGAGAGAGCAGGGAATGACTCTGGGGGATCACAGTGTGAGGAAACAAGCTCAGGGCTGAGCAGAACCAGCAGCTCCTGGCTGACACAACCACTGAATCCTTGTCTGGGGGAGATGAAGCAGAAGAAGCTGTTTGGGACTTTTTAAAAAACAGCCTGGATGATAACACTGGAAAAAAGCAGCTTTTCCTGCAGGGGTGAAGCTGCTGTTGGCAGGAGCTGCAGTGCATGAGCTAAGGGGGAAATAACTTACCCTTTTTCCTGGCTTGAGCAATGACATCAGCAGCGCTTTTGCTCATCACCTTGGTGATGTACAGCGGGCAGTTGGTCTGGTTGGCAATGGTTATTGCTCTGTTCACAGCCTCAGCCTCCACCTGGGGAACAGAGCAGCAGGTCAGGGGAAGCACAGCATCTTCAGGGCTCACAGAGCCTGCTGGGGCCCAGGAAACAGGGAGATGCCTTAGGATTTTACATTCTGTATTTTCCATTTTTCTGTATTTATCCATTATCCATATATCTGTATATATCCATTAATCCTGTAATTCTCTAGTGTGTAACTCTGGGCTCCATTCAGGGTGCTAAGCTGCTGTTCTCTCTCGTTTTTAGACAAAATAATTCCTCTCCAAACCTCTCTAAACTCAAGGACACCTCACTGTCTCAGAGCCCCAAGATATGGAAACAGCAGTGAATGAACTGGGGGAGCAAACTTGGAGTGATTGACTTCATTAGCTGAAGCTGTAATTGGAGGATTAACCCTGAGATGCAAATGGACAGAACTTAAAAAGTGTGAAAAACTCCTGACTTATAAAAAACTTATAAAGTATGAAAAGCTGGTGCCCTGCTGTCCATTTTGGGTGTAGCCCTGGGTGAGCTGTGAGTGCCCTGAGTGCACCTGAAGGCTTTCAGTAAATTTAACTTTTTTATTCTCTTAACTCTGTCTAACCTCTGTTTTAGCTAAGCCCTTCAAGGCATCAAAGCAGTGAGGAGGCATTTGCTACCTGAGAGCCAGAAAATGCCCAGAAATCAAACCACAGAAAATCAAACAGACCACAGAAATCAAATGACACCAAGCTGCCCTCCCCTCTCATCACCACCTTTCCTACACACCCCCAGGATTTTGTGCATTTTGAGGAGCTGTGAGGCAGCAGGAGAATATTCTGTGCACAAGGCTGTCGAGTCCCTGCCTTGTGCCCAAATGCTATGGTGACAGTAAAATAACAATAACCCAACGAGTAGTCCGGAGAGGAATGTTTGCAATTACCAGGATGAGTTGGAAGCCTTAGCACAGCAGTTCTCTTGGAAAAAAAACAAAAAAAAACCCAATAAAAACAACAACAAAAAAAAAAAAAGACAGACATTTCCTGGAGCACTTGGACTGGCTGTGCTTCCAGCGTTTTTGTGGCTGAAATAAAAACAAAACATGATGTATTGCTCTGAAAATTCATCACTGAGCTGTGAGGAGGGAGAGTTTTCCAGAAAGTGATGGGTGAGGCTGGCTTGGGATGGTGCTGCCTCAACCCCAGCCCTCTTCTGGCTGAAATAATGTCCTGAATGTTGTCCCTTTGGCTCAGCCCAGGTGACAGAGGTAAGCAGAGCTAAAGCCCTGAGCCAGCAGTGCCACTTCAGCCTCAATCTGAGCCTCAATTCCTGCCAGCCTGGAGCTCAGCTTGGTGTATTCCAAAACCCAAATTCACCTGGTCACCCCCTGATTCCTTCTCTGATGCAATTCTCTCTGAAATGAGTGGGAGTTTTGAGTTAATAAATATTTTAGATTCACTCAGCCACTCCTGCAGGTTTGGAGGGCTGAATTGAGACTCTCCACTCAGATGCCAACCATCCTCAGGATGGGCTTTGCATCCCCTAAAGGGCAGCAGGAAAAGCCAATTCTGGTGTCACCAACACCCCAGAGGGACACAGCAGAGCCTGGAGCCAACAGGAATTTGGGATTTGGCACTTGTCACAGCCCAGGGGTGTTTTGAAAAGCACAGAGTCCCTGCAGTGCTGCAGCCAGGAGGGATGAGCTCTGCATACAGTGGGTTTGATGTCCAGATCCTCAAGGGTAAGAGCAGCTTTCCTCTGGAAATGACACAAACTGAACTCCCTGAATTATCCCAGCAGCAGCTCTTCCCACCCCCTGAGCCAGGCCAAAAAAATCATTAAAAAACCACAAATTAGACATGTGACTGGAGAGCTCCAAGTGTTTTCTCCCAATTTCAGGAAGCAGAAAATCCCAGCTCCTTCAAATCCTGAGCCAGGCCAAAAAATTCATTAAAAAAATCACGAATTAGAGGTGTGGCTGGAAAGCTCCAAGTGTTTTCTCCCAATTTCAGGAAGCAGAAAATCCCAACTCCTTCAGCCACACACAAATCCTGAGCCAGGCCAAAAAATTGATTAAAAAATCACAAATTAAAGGGGTGACTGGAAAGCTCCAAGCGTTTTCCCCCAATTTCAGGAAGCAGAAGATCCCAACTCCTTCAGCCACACACAAATCCTGCGAGGATTCACTCCCTGTGTCCAAACAGCATTTTTGTATTTCCTCAAACAGCACTTTTTTATTTCCTCAAACAGAACATTTTTTCATTTCCTCCCAAGCAACAGAAGGATTTCTATCCCTGCTGCCATGGCTGATGCAGGGAGGGGAGGCCCTGGAGCCCGAGGGGCACAGGGGATGATCTCACAGCCTCAGCTGCACATCTGGCAGGCAGCAGCTCCTGGGATCCTGCAGGGACAGAGGGACAGAGGGACAGAGGGACAGAGGGACAGATGGAGCCACAGCCCAGCAATGCCACGGCTGCTGCCAGCTCTGAGTGTGGAAGGGCTGGGATGAGGAATGCAACCTCCAAGGGAGGGTTTGGAGGCTTTTTCTGACTCCTGGGGTTTGTTTTTTGGGGGATTTTATTTGATTTTATTCTGTTTTATTTCATTTTATTTTATTTTATTCTATTTTATTTTATTCTATTTTATTTCATTTTATTTTCTTTTATTTTTTCATTTCATTTTATTTTATTTTATTTTATTTCATTTTATTTAATTTTATTTTATTCTATTTTATTCTATTTTATTTTTTTTTTTTATTTATTTTTGGGGATTTTATTTTTGGGATTGGGGTGCTCATCCCTGGAGAAATATCCTGGGGTTTGTTTTTGGGGATTTTATTTTATTCTATTCTGTTTTATTTCATTTTATTTCATTTTATTCTATTTTATTCTATTTCATTTTATTCTATTTTATTCTATTTTATTTTATTTATTTTGGGGATTTTATTTTTGGGATCGGGGTGCTCATCCCTGGAGAAATATAAAGGCTAACTGGGCTAACTGATCTCCCCGCTCTGCTACACATTTTCTGTGCCTTCAGAATAAAAATTAATAAAAATTTGGGAAAATTTCAGTAAAATACCCAAAATACAAATATCACACATACTGAAGGGCTGGGAGTGAAGAATGCAACCTGCAAGGCAGGGTTTGGAGGCTTTTTCTTACTCCTGGGGTTTGTTTTGGGGGATTTTATTTTATTTTATTTTATTTTACTTTATTTTAAGGCAGAAAAAAATGCAGAAAAAATGCAGAAAAAAGCAGAAAAATGCAGGAAAAAAGCAGAAAAAAAGAGAAAAATGCAGAAAAAAATTTAAAAATGCAGAAAAAAGGTGGAAAAAAGGCAGAAAAATGCAGAAAAATGCAGGAAAAAATCAGAAAAAATGCAGAAAAATGCAGGGAAAAAAATCAGAAAAATGCAGAAAAAAATCAGAAAAATGCAGAAAAAAATCAGAAAAAAATGCAGAAAAATGCAGAAAAAGCAGAAAAAATGCAGAAAAATATCAGAAAAAATCAGAAAAAAGCAGAAAAAATGAGAAAAAATGCAGAAAAATGCAGGGAAAAAAATCAGAAAAAATCAGAAAAAAATCAGAAAAATGCAGAAAAAATGCAGAAAAAATGCAAAAAAAATCAGAAAAAATGTAGAAAAATGCAGGGGAAAAAAGCAGAAAAATCAGGTTTCCAGCCACACTCATCCCAACACTAGGTACTTGATGGCCATGCAGAAATATTACAAATGAGAAGATTAAAAATAAAGTTCTCACCTCCTCAGGTCTGCTCAGCACATGTCCTTCAGGCCCAGTGATCCCCAACTCCAGGATCCTTTGCTGCTCCTAATGCAGAGAGAAAAAAGAACAAATTATTTTATTTTTATTTTATTTTTTAAAGCAGGAGGGATTTTTCTCCCAGCACACACAGCTGCTGGCAAGAGGCACGAGGGAGATCCTTGAGCATCTGTGGTGCCTAAAAATCCCATGGGGTTTGGCAGAAATTCCTGTCCTCTGGCTGAGAATAACCAGAATATAATATAATATAATATAATATAATATAATATAATATAATATAATAACCGGAATATAACCAGAATCACCAGAGAATAACCTGGTTTGGTCAAGGAAATCTTGAATTTGGGTTTGCCCCACGTGGGGTTTGCAGCCCCTCGACTTTCAGCACTCGTTTGGGTGTTGAAAATCATCTCTGGGATGGGAAAAAATGAGGTTTGGTGGGGAAAAAAATCCTCCTGCAGTTGGGCTGAAGGACTGGGGTGGCTTTTTGCCTGGACAGGGAATGCAGAAATCCTCTGAGGGCTGCAGACAGAGTGCACAGAATGAGCTGGAGATGAGATTAAATGGAATATGTTTATTTATAATATAATATAATTATATTTATAATAGATAATATTATATATTAAAATAAATAATAAATAATAGTAAGAAATAAGAAATAAGAAATAAGAAATAACAAATAAGGAATACATAATAAATAAGAAATAATAATAAATAATAATATATACAAAATTATATTTATACTATCTAATAATATATTTATTACCATTTCTCCCTCGCTGCTGCCTGAAGGATGAACCCCAAAATTCAGCATGAAGCTGCATCCCTTCCCACTCCCCTCTGCTCATTTCCTGCAGATCAGTGACAGCCACACCCAGCTCCTCACTTCTGGGCAGAGGTGCCCAATACCCACCAAAAAATCAAAAATCTGCCACAAAAACCTGGTTTATCAGTGTCAAAGGGGATAAAACCACTGCACACTCCTCACTTCCCTCAATTCCCTCACACCACACTCCCAAAATCCTGGCTGGCTCTCTGTTTGCACAGGAGGAGCCTCTGGAGGGAGAATTCCACCAAAAAATCAAAAATCTGCCCCAAAAACCTAGTTTATCAGCATCAAAGGGGATAAAACCACTGCACAGCTCTGCTCACACCCCTCACCCAGCCCTGCCATGCTCCCAGAAACCCAGCTGGCTCTCTCTCTGCACAGGAGGAACTTCTGGAGGGAGAATTCCACCAAAAAATCAAAAATCTGCCACAAAAACCTAGTTTATCAGCATCAAAGGGGATAAAACCACTGCACACTCCTCACTTCCCTCACTTCCCTCACACCACACTCCCAAAATCCTGGCTGGCTCTCTGTTTGCACAGGAGGAGCCTCTGGAGGAAGAATTCCACCAAAAATTATAAAATCTGCCCCAAAAACCTGTTTTATCAGCATCAAAAGAGATAAAACCACTGCACACTTCTCACTTCCCTCACCCAGCCACACCACACTCCCAAAATCCTGGCTGGTTTTCTGTCTGCACAGGAGGAGCATCTGGAGGGAGAATTCCACCAAAAAATTAAAAAATCAGCCACAAAAACCTGTTTTATCAATGTCTAAAGGGATTAAACCACTGCACAGCTCTGCTCACACCCCTCACCCAGCCCTGCCACACTCCCAAAATCCTGGCTGGCTGCACAGGAGGAGCCTCTGGAGGGAGAATTCCACCAAAAATTATAAAATCTGCCACAAAAACCTCTTTTATCAGCATCAAAGAGGATAAAACCACCCACCCGGCCACACCACACTCCCAAAATCCCAGCTGGTTTTCTGTTTGCACAGGAGGAGCCTCTGGAGGGAGAATTCCACCAAAAAATTAAAAAATCTGCCACAAAAACCTGGTTTATCAATGTCTAAAGGGATAAAACCACCACACACCTCTGCTCACACCCCTCTCCCAGCCACACCACACTCCCAAAAACCTGCCTGGCTGCACAGGAGGAGCATTTGGAAGGAGAATTCCACCGAAAAATAAAAAAATCTGCCACAAAAACCTCTTTTATCAGCATCAAAGGGGATAAAACCACCCACCCAGCCACACCACACTCCCAAAATCCCAGCTGGTTTTCTGTTTGCACAGGAGGAGCCTCAGGAGGGAGAATTCCACCCCCTGGCAGCATTTTGGAGCAAATGTCCCCGAGGACATGCAGGCCATACCTCAGCAATGATGTCACCGTTCTCAGCGTGCACCTGGGCTGTGGCGCCGATGTCACGGATCACACTGAGCACCTCGTAAATCTGGGGGCAGAGAGGACAGGTCAGCCAGGGACACACCTGGGACACAGGGACACAGCTGAGATGCACAGGGACACACCTGGGACACACCTGAGACACCAGGGAACACACCTGAGACAGCCAGGGACAGACCTGGGACAGCCAGGGACACACCTGGGACACACAGGGACACAGCTGAGACACACAGGGACACCCAGGGACACACCTGGGACACAGGGACACACCTGAGACAGCCAGGGACACAGCTGAGAGAGCCTGGGACACAGCTGAGACACACAGGGACACACAGGAATACACCTGGGACACCCAGGAACACACCTGAGACACGCAGGGACACCCAGGGACACACCTGAGACAGCCAGGGACACACCTGGGACACACAGGGACACACATGGCACACCCAGGGACACACCTGAGACAGCCAGGGACACACCTGAGACAGCCAGGGACACACCTGAGACAGCCAGGGACACAGCTGAGATTCACAGGGACACACCTGGCACACCCAGGGACAGACCTGAGACAGCCAGGGACACACCTGAGACAGCCAGGGACACACCTGAGATTCACAGGGACACACCTGGCACACCCAGGGACACACCTGAGACAGCCAAGGACACACCTGAGACAGCCAGGGACACACCAGGGACAGCCAGGGACACACCTGAGAGAGCCTGGGACACAGCTGGGACACACAGGGACACAGCTGGCACAGCCAGGGACACATGTGACACACCCAGGGACACACCTGAGACAGCCAGGGACACACCTGGGACACACAGGGACACACCTGGCACACCCAGGGACACAGCTGAGACACCCAGGAACACACCTGAGACACACAGGGACACACATGACACAGGCAGGAACACACCTGACACACCTAGGGACACACCTGAGACACCCAGGGACACACCTGAGACACCCAGGGACACACCTGAGACACACAGGGACACACCTGGCACACCCAGGGACACACCTGGCACACCCCAGAGCCCCTCAGCAAAGAGGATTTTGCAGAAGGGAGCAGAGAAAGAGAAGCACTGAGCAGTAATGAGCATCTCTGGTTTGCTGGAGTTTGTTTTCATGCCTGGAGTTGATTCTCTCAATTCTACAGCTGGGTGATGCTGATATGGTGAAAAGACGACTTTTCAGTGGTTTGGAGTGTTTGAATTATTAAAGTTTGGAGTGTTTGAATTGTCAAAGTTTGGAATATTTAGATTGTCAAGGTTTGGAGTATTTAGATTGTCAAGGTTTGGAATATTTAAATTGTCAAGGTTTGGAATATTTGAATTGTCAAGGTTTGGAGTATTTGAATTGTCAAGGTTTGGAGTATTTAGATTGCCAAGGTTTGGAGTATTTTTTGGAGTATTTAGATTGTCAAGGTTTGGAATATTTGAATTGTCAAGGTTTGGAGTATTTAGATTGCCAAGGTTTGGAGTATTTAAATTGCCAAGGTTTGGAATATTTAAATTGTCAAGGTTTGGAATATTTTAATTGTCAAGGTTTGGAATATTTAAATTGTCAAGGTTTGGAATATTTAAATTGTCAAGGTTTGGAATATTTAGATTGTCAAGGTTTGGAGTATTTAGATTGCCAAGGTTTGGAGTATTTGAATTGTCAAAGTTTGGAATATTTAAGTAGTCAAGGTTTGGAGTATTTAAATTGTGAAGGTTTGGAGTATTTGAATTGTCAAGGTTTGGAATATTTTAATTGCCAAGGTTTGGAATATTTGGATTGTCAAGGTTTGGAGTATTTAGATTGCCAAGGTTTGGAGTATTTAGATTGTCAAGGTTTGGAGTATTTAAGTAGTCAAGGTTTGGAGTATTGAGATTGTCAAGGTTTGGAGTATTTAAATTGTGAAGGTTTGGAGTATTTTTGGAGTATTTAGATTGACAAGGTTTGGAGTATTTAAATTATCAAGGTTTGGAGTATTCCCCTCCACACAGGAGGCAGAAATACCACCAGCACAAGGCTCAGCTGGGTGATTTTAAAGGACTCACAGAGTTTCTTGTCTCATTTTTCATGCCTGGCATGAAACCATCCCTTCAGCTGAGTGCTGGGGGTGAGCTCTCCATGGAAATCTGATGGCTTGATTGAGCACTGAGTAAAAAAATCTGCTAATTCACTGGAAAGCTGATAGAATAACGACCAGGAGAGATGCCCAGGAGATTGGATCTCAAAAAGACAGTGGCAGAATCCTGCCTGCATAACCCCAAATGCAGAAAAATAGAAAAAATGCAGAAAAAGGCAGAAAAAATGCAGGAAAATGCAGAAAAAAATCAGAAAAATGCAGAAAAAAGGTAGAAAAAAATACAGAAAAAGGCAGAAAAAATTCAGAAAAATGCAGAAAAAAATGCAGAAAAATGCAGAAAAAAATACAGAAAAAGGCAGAAAAAATGCAGAAAAAGGCACAAAAAAGGCAGAAAAAATGGGAAAAAATGCAGAAAAAAAGACAGAAAAAGGCAGAAAAAATGCAGAAAAAGGCAGAAAAAATGCAGAAAAAGGCAGAAAAAATGCAGAAAAAAATGCAGTGGGAGTCAGGAGCTCTGATTTCCCACTCCAGCCACCTCTCTGAGAGGTTTCAGGTGGAATAACCGCGACTGGCGCCGCCAGTGAAATGTTTGCAGAGTGCTCAGAGATAATTCCACATCTGCACTCGCAGGAATTCCCATCCTGCCACCCCTCAGGGACACAAAGTGGCCCAAAGTGCCACCAGAGCAGCAGGCAGGAGGACAGGGATTCCTGTGGAGGGTGTGGCAGCAAAAGCCACCTCTGGAGGAGGTCAGATTTCGGTACAGAGCAGAATAATCCCTGCAAAGATCTGCACAAAGCAGCAATTCAGGGAATTGTCACTGCTGTCACCCCAGAGGGGCTGGAAAAAAACCTGGGACATCCCAAAATGAGGATTTCACCACTGAAATCACCCTTCCAGGGCTTGGTTTTTAATTAAAAATATAATCTTCAAAGCAGAGCTGTTGGCAAAGTCAGGTTGTGTCAGACACACAGAGTGCCAGCTCACAAAATACTGAATTTAACACTGACAGAATATTGAATTTAGCACTGACAGAATACTGAATTTAACACTGACAAAATACTGAATTTATCACTGACAGAACATTGAATTTAGCACTGACAGAATACTGAATTTAGCACTGACAGAATATTGAATTTAGCACTGACAGAATATTGAATTTAGCACTGACAGAACATTGAATTTAGCACTGACAGAATACTGAATTTCACACTGACAGAATACTGAATTTAGCACTGACAGAATATTGAATTTCACACTGACAGAATACTGAATTTCACACTGACAGAATACTGAATTTCACACTGACAGAATACTGAATTTCACACTGACAGAATACTGAATTTCACACTGACAGAATATTGAATTTAGCACTGACAGAATATTGAATTTAGCACTGACAGAATACTGAATTTCACACTGACAGAATACTGAATTTAGCACTGACAGAATATTGAATTTAGCACTGACAGAATACTGAATTTCACACTGACAGAATACTGAATTTAGCACTGACAGAATATTGAATTTAGCACTGACAGAATATTGAATTTAGCACTGACAGAATACTGAATTTAGCACTGACAGAATATTGAATTTAGCACTGACAGAATACTGAATTTCACACTGACAGAATACTGAATTTAGCACTGACAGAATACTGAATTTAGCACTGACAGAATATTGAATTTAGCACTGATTTGTGACAATTTAAACATGAATTACCTGGGAATCACTGAGCTGGAAGCGATCTTTGAAAGCCATGTACACCAGGAAGGAGTTCACACCTGGGGGAAGAGCACACTGCAGGTGAAGCTGGGCAATGCAAAACCCAAAGCAGAAATTCTGTGTATTTCCATGGAATAATTTATTATTAGTGTTCATCCAGCGCTGTGGTAATAATGCTAATAAAGAATTTTATATATATATATATATATATATATATATATATATATATATATATCTTATATTATAATCTTATATTACAATAATATAATCTTATCTTATATAATCTTATATTACATTAATGCTAGTAATAAATAATAATAATAATGCTAATAAATAATAATAATGCTAATAAAAAACCATTGATATCATCATTATTAAAATTAAAATGTTATTAAAATATACTAATAATACTAGTAATACTAGTAATATTACTACTACTACTACTAATAATAATAATAATCCAGGTCTGTGGTAATAATGCCAATAATAAATTATATATATATATATAATATTATATAATTATTATAATATAATAATAATGCTAGTAATAAATAATAATTATAATGCTAATAAATAAACCATTGATATAATCATTACTAAGATTAAAATGTTGTTATTATTTAAAAATACTAATAATACTAGTAATATTAATACTAATACTAATACTAATAATCCAGCACTGTGGTAACAATGCTAATAATAAATTATATATGTATATGTAATATTATTATATAATTATTTTAATATAATAATAATGCTAGTAATAAATAATAATAATGCTAATAAATAATACTAATGCTAATAAACAAACCATTGATATAATCATTACTAAAATTAAAATGCTGTTATTATTAAAATATACTAATAATACTAGTAATACTAGTAATATTAATAATACTACTAATACTAATACTAATACTAATACCAATAATGCTGCTACTACTACTCATACTACTGGTAATAAATAAATATAAATACTGGTAAATATAAATAATATATAAACAATATAAAAATAATAATATATAAATAAATAATAACACATAAATAAATAACAATATATAAATAAATAATATATAAATAATATATAAATAATAATATATAAATAAATAATAATATATAAAAAATAAAATACAAATAATATATAAACATATAAATATAAATAATAATAAATACTGGTAAAAAGCCAAAATGCATCCAACACAAAAGCAGAGCCTGAGCCTGGCTGGCTGATCCTCCTCTCCCTTCAGGGAGAATCATGCAAAATTTGGGATTTCTCCAAGCTGACCCACTAACCCTGAGCTGCATTTCCCTCCCCAGCCTTTGGAATCACTAAAAACTCCTGGAAAGATCTCCTTGGGGTGGAAAATGCTGAGATTTGAACTCCAAACAGGATGGAAAACAACTCCAGCCTGAGGATGAAACGCTGAGGAAATCAAAAAGAGGGAAAAACCCATGAGGTCATTTTATAATTTGAATATAAAATGAAATAAAGCTCTTCACTTTCAGCAGCCAGAGCTGGATGGGTCATTTTGGGGTTGAAATTCCCCTTTTTTGCAGTGTTTTAGGGGATTTAGGTGTCCCCAAGGGGCAGTGCTGGACCATGAGGGTGTTCATGGAGACAGGAAAGCAGGAGGTTCACCTCTGGAAAATCACTGTGCCTCAAAATCCCTGAGAGCTCTGCAACCCCAAAGGAGCCAGAAAGGGTCCAAAATAGCTTTATTGGGATGTAAAAAATGAAATACCCCATGAGAAACAGCCCTGAACAACAGGGGATCCCAAAAAACCAGCTTAATTGGGATGCAAAAGCAAAATAGTGCATGAGACACAGCCTTAAAGAATGGGGGATCCTAAAAAAATAGCTTTATTGGGATGCAAAAGCAAAATACTGCATGAGAGACAACCCTAAAAAACAGGGGATCCTAAAAAAACCAGCTTTATTGGGATGCAAAAGAAAATTCTGTATGAGAGACAACCCTAAAAAATAGGGGATCCTAAAAAACAGCTTTATAAAAGCGAAATACTGCATGAGAGACAGGTCCTAAACAATAGGGGATGCTAAAAAACAGCTTTATAAAAGCAAAATACTGCACAATAAACAGCCCTAAAAAACAGGGAATCCTAAAAAACAGGGAATCCTAAAAACTAGCTTTATAAAAGCAAAATACTGCATGAGAGACAGCCCTAAACAATAGGGGATCCTAAAAAAAATAGCTTTATTGGGATGTAAAAGCAAAATTACTGCATGAGAGACAACCCTACAGAATAGAGGATCCTAAAAACCAGCTTTATAAAAGCAAAATACTGCATGAGAGACAGCCCTGAACAATGGGGGATCCCAAAAAAACAGCTTTATTTGGATGCAAAAGCAAAATACTGCATGAGAAATAGCCCTAAACAATAGGGGATTCTAAAAAAAAAAGGCTTTATTGGGATGCAAAAGCAAAATAATTCATGAGAGACAACCCTAAAAAATAGGGAATCCTAAAAAACAGCTTTATGAAAGCAAAATACTCCTTAAGAGACAGCCCTAAAAAATAGGGGATCCTAAAAAAATAGCATTATTGGGATGCAAAAGCAGAATACTGCACAAGAGACAGCCCTAGAAAATAGGGAATCCTAAAAAAACCAGCTTTATTGGGATGCAAAAGAAAATTCTGCATGAGAGACAACCCTAAAAAATTGGGGATCCTAAAAAACAGCTTTATAAAAGCAAAATACTGCATGAGAGACAGGTTCTAAAGAAAAGGGGATTCTGAAAAACAGCTTTATAAAAGCAAAATACTGCATGAGAGACAGCCCTAAAAAACAGGGAATCCTAAAAAACAGGGAATCCTGAAAACTAGCTTTATAAAAGCAAAATACTGCATGAGAGACAACCCTAGAGAATAAGGGATCCTAAAAAAACAGCTTTATTTGGATGCAAAAGCAAAATACTGCATGAGAAACAGCCCTAAAAAATAGGGGATCCCAAAAACCAGCTTTATAAAAGCAAAGTGCTGCATGGGAAACGGCCCTGAACAATAGAGGATCCTAAAAAAACAATTTTATTGGGATGAAAAAGCAAAATACTGCACAATAAACAGCCCTAAAAACCAGGGAATCCTAAAAAACAGGGAATCCCAAAAACTAGCTTTATAAAAGCAAAATAGTGCATGAGAGACAACCCTAAACAACAGGGGATCCCAAAAAACAGCTTTATTGGGATGCAAAAGAAAATTCTGCATGAGAGACAACCCTAAACAATAGGGGATCCCAAAAAACAGCTTTATTGGGATGCAAAAGAAAATTCTGCATGAGAGACAACCCTAAACAATAGGGGAATCCCAGAAACCAGCTTTATAAAAGTGAAATACCCCACGAGAAACAGCCCTAAAAACAGGGGATCCTAAAAACCAGCTTTATGAAAGCAAAATACTCCTTAAGAGACAGCCCTAAAAAATAGGGGATCCTAAGAAAACCGCGTTATTGGGATGTAAAAGCAAAATATGGCACTAGAGACAACCGTAAAAAATCCCAAAATCTTGGTTTTTAGGGGATCCTATCACATTTTTAGGGGATCCTAAAGAACAAAGAGGGGTCAGGCTTACCATGATCTTTCACCAGAGCTTCCATCTCCTCCTGCACCCCTTTGTGCCACTCGGTGATGTCCACGTGCAGCGAATAGTCACAGCAGGATTTGCTGTCTGCCCACTCTCTCCACTGGTCAAAGGCTGTCAGCAAACTGGTGCCAGGCTCAGGAACCACATGGTCAACTGGGAAAGGGAAAAAAAAAATCACTGGTGAGATGGTTTTCCTATCCTTTTTCCACCTTGAAATAGGTTTTCCCATCCTTTTTCCATCTTGAAATAGGTTTTCCCGTCTTTTTCCCACCTTAAAATAGTCCTGAGTTGGAAATTTTGCAGGGAATGAAGGATTTTCTCAGGGATTTTCTCAGGAAATTTCTCATGGAATGCAGGATTTTCTCAGGGATTTTCTCAGGAAATTTGTCAGGGAATGTAGGATTTTCTCAGGGAATTTCTAAGGGAACGAAGGATTTTCTCAGGAAATTTCTCAGGAAATTTCTCAGGGAATCCAGGATTTTCTCAGGAAATTTCTCAGGAAATTTCTCAGGCATTTTCTCAGGAAATTTCTCAGGCATTTTCTCAGGAAATTTGTCAGGGAATGTACGATTTTCTCAGGGAATTTCTAAGGGAATGAAGGATTTTCTCAGGAAATTTCTCAGGAAATTTCTCAGGGAATTCAGGATTTTCTCAGGAAATTTCTCAGGAAATTTCTCAGGCATTTTCTCAGGAAATTTCTCAGGCATTTTCTCAGGAAATTTCTCAGGGAATGCAGGATTTTCTCAGGGATTTTCTCAGGAAATTTCTTGGGCAATGCAGGATTTTCTCAGGAAATTTCTAGGGAAATGCAGGATTTTCTCAGGAAATTTCTAGGGAAATGCAGGATTTTCTCAGGAAATTGCTCAGGGAATGCAGGATTTTCTCAGGAAATCTCTCAGGAAAGGAGATTACAGAGCTGCAGCTGAAGGAAAATGAGTTGTTACTTCAACAGTTCCATCCTCATACCAAATCCAGAACTCCCAGGCAGCTGCAGGTGATGCAGAACAGCCTCAGAGAGAGACACGAGGCACTAGGATCAGAAAATTTCTGATTTTGGGGTTTTATTTGAGCAAAAATTTATTTATTTTTTATTTGATATAAATAAAAAATATTTCTTTTATTATGGAGTGTCTGAGATCTTTGCTGGAATGAAAGCAGCCAGTCAAAATCTCCAGCACAGAGCTGGGAGAGGAGGAAAAATTGAATTTAAACACTTTTTTAATTTTTTTTTTTTAAAACCATCCCATTTCTGTGCTGTAATCTGCTCCTCCCCAGTGGGCAGAACTCAGCCTGGCTGGTTTCCTGGCCAGCCCAGAGCTCCTGTCCCTCTGCCAAAGTTCATCTTCAGCTCCAGCAGAATGAACAAGGAGGAGAAAAAGAACATTATTCCCTTTGCTCTGCCAGTGGGACACGGAGAAGTTCGTTGTTTACACAAATGGATCATTCAAAAGCAAAAAAAAACCTATTTAATCTCTAACACAGCCAGGAATGAATCCATCCCCACTCCAGACAAGATCTGTCAGCCCCAAATCCATGGGTGGCTCCTGGGCTTTGGGAAATCCTGCCTGAGGTCACCAAGGGGTTAAAAAAGAGTCCTCAGAGCCCCGAACTGCGACCCTGGGATGGCTCTGGAGACCCAGGACTTAATCTGGAACCCTCAGGAATGGCTGTGGAGCCCCAGAAAATGGCTGTGGAACCCCAAGAATTACTCTGGAGCACCCAGGAATGGCTGTGGAGACCCAGGAATTAATCTGGAGACCCCAGGAATGGCTCAGGAGCCCTCAGGAATGGCCCTGGAGCCCCAAAAATAGCTCTGGAGACCCAAGAATTACTCTGGAGCACCTAGGAATGGCCCTGGAGCCCCAAGAATGGCTGTGGAGGCCAAAGAATTACTCTGGAGCCTTCAAGAATGGCTCTGGAGCCTTCAGGAATGGCTTTGGAGACCCAGGAATTACTCTAGAGCCCCCAGGAATGGCCCTGGAGCCCCAAAAAATGGCTCTGGAAACCCAGGAATTACTCTGAAGACCCCAGGAATAGCTTTGGAGCCCCTGGAACAGTCCTGGAGCCCCAAAAAATGGCTCTGGAGACCCAGGAATTACTCTGGAGCCACCAGGAATGGCTCTGGAGCCCCAGGAATGGTTCAGGAGCCCCTGAATTGGCCCTGGAGCCCCAAAAAATGGCTCTGGAGACCAAAGAATTAATCTGGAGGCCCCAGGAATTGCTTTGGAGCCCCAGGAATGACTCTAGAGGCCCAGGAACGGCTCAGGAGCCTCCAGGAATGGCTGTGGAGCCCCAGGAATTAATCTGAAAGCCCCTAGAATGGCCCTGGAGCCCCAGGAATGGCTTTGGAGACCCAGGAATGGCTGTGGAGCACCTAGGAATTGCTCTGGAGCCCTCAGGAATGGCTGTGGAGCTTCTGGAATGGCTCTGGAGCCCCAGGAATGGCTCAGGAGCCTCCAGGAATTAATCTGGAAGCCCCAGGAATTACTCTGGAGCCCCAAAAATGGCTTTGGAGGGCCAGGAACAGTTCTGGAGCCCCAGGAATTACTCTGGATTCCCAGGAATTACTCTGAAGCCTCTACAACGGAAGGAAACAACCACATTCCAAGCTCACAGCTGGGATTTTTGGGGTCCCAAGAAAGTAAAAATGAGCCCAGAGGCAGGAAAGGAGAGGAGCAAAGATTGATTTGGGAGCAAAGATTGGTTCTTTGCCTGATCCTACAAGATCAGAGCTCTGCAGCTGCTCTGCCCCTGGCATGGCCAGGAATCTCCACATGCAGCTCAGGAACTTCTCCCAGCCCTCAGAAATGGTTCAGAGCAAAACAAAAAGCTTTTTATTCTCCTTTTCTGCCCGTTCCCTGTGCCCCAGAGCAGCACAAGCAGCGGTGGAGGCTCCATCCCCACAGGATGTGACACTTGGGGACAGCAGGAGGACACAGGGCAGGGCAGAACTGCCATGGGAACAGCAGTGCTCCTGACCCCACAGAGCTCCTTCCCCCTGGGAATCCCCATCCTGCCTCCCTCCCATCATCTCAGGACTGGGAATGTTCAGTTTGTGACACTAGCTCTTGTGTCACACAGGGCTCTGTCACCCCTCTGTCCCCTCTGCCAGCACAGATGTTTTCTTCCTGAAAATCGCTGATTTTTTGCTCTCTGCAAATTCAGCTGCTCCAGGCCTGAGGAGGAAGCTGCCAGCTCGTTTTTGAACTCAGAGCTTGCTCCAAAACCAGAAATAAAATGAAGAGGGGAAAAAAAAAAAGGGGGAAAAAATTTTTAAAAAAGGGGAAAAAAAAATAAATTAAGAGATAATTTAAGTGTCACTTCATCAGTGCTGAAACCTTCAAAGGAGGAATTAAATAGCTTGTGGGGTTTGTAGTGGCTCCCTGAATGTGAGGGGAATTCAGGGCTGATCCTAATGTTTCTCTTTATTTAACACCCTCCTGGCAAAGCCAAGCTCAGGGTGACAGTGGTTTCTCAGCTATGAGCAGAAAACATTCTGGAATTTCTCTTTTTAACCTCCTGAGCTGCAGAACCCAAAACACAGCAGGCCAGGGCTGAGAGCAAACAAGGCTGCTACACCAGCAAGGAACTTCTTAAAAAAAACCAACAAAAAACCAAGAAAAACCATTACAAACACTACAAATAATCTGATTTTTTCCTTGTTAAAACACAGCCAGGATCCCCAAAGGCCTGCAGAGTCTGTTTAGCTTCCTCCCAGCCAATCCAGGCTCTCAGCTCCCTGCCAGGGCAGTGGGATTTGAGCACCCAACATGCTGTATCCCTAATCACCCAGAGCCTTAATTGCCCTTCCCAGGGCTGCTCTGCTCTCCTGGCAGCACCCTGAGCTACACAAGGTGCATCTGCTGCTCTCCTGGGCTGCTCTCCTGCCCTCCCTGCAGGATTGATGGGCTCAGGATTAGGGGCAGACACGGAGATGGAGGGAGACAGCAGCTCCAAACCACTGCTGGGGAGCCAGGGGGTTCTTCTGCATCACAGAGAATATCATAAAATACAGCATATTCCTGGGGATTTGTGGGGTTCTCCTGCACCACAGAGGATACAGAACATTCCTGGGGATCCAGGGGTTTCTTCCACATCACAGGGAATATCCTGGGATACAGAATATTCCAGGGGATCCAGGGGGGTCTCCTGCACCACAGGGAATATCATGGAATACAGAACATTCCTGAGGATCCAGGGGGTTCCTCCACACCACAGAGAATATCATGGGATACAGAATATTCCTGGGGATCCAGGAGGTTCTGTACCACAGAGAATACACAATATTCCAGGGGATCCAGGAGGGTCTCGTGCACCACAGAGAATATCATAAAATACAGAATATTCCTGGGGATACAGGGGGTTCTCCTGCACCACAGAAGATACAGAATATTCCTGGGGATCCAGGGGATTCTTCCACACCACAGAGAATATCATAAAATACAGAATATTCCAGGGGATCCAGGGGGTTCTCCTGCAGCACAGAGAACACAGGATATTCCTGATCAAGGGATGCAGAATATTCCAGGGGATCCAGGAGGTTCTGCACCACAGAGGATACAGAACATTCCTGGGGATCCAGGGGGTTCTCCTGCACCACAGAGAATAGCATAGGATACAGACTATTCCATGCTGGATCCAGAGGGTTCTTCCACACAAGAGAGAATATCATAAAATACAGAATATTCCAGGGGATCCAGGGAGTTCTTCCACACCAGAGAGAATATCCTGGGATACAGAATATTCCAGGGGATCCAGGGGGTTCTTCTGCACCACAGAGGATACAGAATATTCCTGATCATGGGATACAGGATATTTCTGGGGATCCAGAGGGTTCTTTTGTACCACAGAGAATACAGAACATTCCTGGAGATCCAGGGGGCTCTGCTGCACCACAGAGAATATCATAAAATACAGAATATTCCTGGGGATCCAGGGGGTTCTTCCACACCACAGACAATACCCCTGCTCATGGGATACACAATTTTCCACGCTGGATATTCTGGATCCCACCAGCCACACTGCTGGGATGAGATTTGGGTGTGACAGGAAAGGAGGAGGCAGAAACTTGGGAGAATGGATTAAATATCCCAAGGATGGGGAAAACAAAGCAGGAATGTCCCAAGGACAGGGAAAATAAAGCAGTGCTGGTTTTACAAAAGCAGAGAAATTTCTATATAGGGTGGGAGAAATGCCAGTATCACTGATTATTATCATGTATTACATATATATCATATATATATATAAGATATATAGTACATATACGTGTATATATAATATATATGTATATTTTATAAATATATGTAATATACATAATATGTAATATACATTACATGTATATACATATATATACATATACACATACATATTGTATATTTCATATATATAGTATATTAAATATATATTGTATATTACATATATATGTATATTACACATATATATGTATATTACACATATATTGTATATTACATATATACATAATATACATGTAATGCACATATACATTATATGTAATATACATTATATATGTAATACACATTATATGTACATACATATATATGTATACACATATATACTGTATATTTCATGTATATATTACATATATATTGTATATTACATATACATGTATATTATACATATATTGTATATTACATATATAAGCAATATACATGTAATACACATACACATATATATGTAATACACATTATATGTAACATATTACATATATATGTAATGTACATATCTATATATACACATATATATTATAGATATATGTAATATATATATAGATATATGTAATATCTATTATATGTGTACATATTATATGTATATGATATATATAATTACATATGTAATACACATTGTATGTAATCTATTACATATATTACAGCTATATTACATCAATATCATATCCTACATCACCATCCTTATCATATATCACCACAAAACCTGCACTAAACTCAGATCCCAGCACAGCCCCACACACACACACCAGCAATTTCCCAACTCAGATCATCTCTTTTCTCCCCAATTTCCCAGAGCCATGGGATACCCTGAGCAGGAAGGAACCCACCAGGATCAAATCCAAGCCCAGATCCAACGAGTGACCCACAAAAAGATCAAAAAGCTGAACCAAGGGCTGAACCATCTCCTTGTCTCCCCCCAGCTGCTCCAGCCTCCCCTGTCCTCCCTAACTCCCTGGAAACAGTGCCAATCTCAGCCCCAAATGGTGCCTTTAGGAAATCCTGCCTCCCTTCCCCAAAATCAGGGCTTTTCTGCTCCTCAGGGTGAAGGGAGATGGGCATGAAGCATCCAGCACAGAAGGCTGGGGAATCACCCTACAAATTACCCATTTTTTCTGCCTCTTTTCTACCAGAGCCACAAAAAAATCCCATATCATCTCTTGCCAGCACTTGGAATCTCTCCTCAAAAAAAAAAAATTTAAAAATAAAAAGCAGATGAAGAGCAATGCCTTTATATTTTTGACCCCTCAGTAAGCTCCAGAGAAATTATTGCTTCAGAGGCAGAGCTGGATTCAGCCTTAAAAACAAAACTCTGCTTTGGGATGGATGCTCCTGGGTGGGGATTAATGGCTTTTACAGCTTCCTGCTATTGTGGCATGTGCATTTTTTATTTTTTTATTCTTTTTTTTGCATCCTGCTTCAGTTGAGCAGGCCTTGGCTTGCAAGCAACCCCTTCCTGCAGCTTCTATTCATAGCCCTGGCTCCCAGCTTTCCCCTGGAAAGGATTATTTATTTTTTTTTTTGACTGGTTTAATTAAGTGTCATCCACAGCGTGCATGAAATTTTTCATGGGGCTTCAGCTGACGAATGCCACTCCCAGGAAGGAGAAAAAAAAACTGTTTGAAATGGACAATATAAACATGAATTAGGGTCAGATGTTAGCAAAATTGTGTCTGCAATAAAACCACGTAGCCAGGGCTCCGGTTGCTGTTATAAACTGCAGTTTTACACATTATTTCCTCCTCCTGGCAGCATTAAATGTGCCTATTGTTTAAGAGGAGTTTATAAGGTGCAAATCCTTAACATTTTCAGCTGAACTGTTAGCAGGCAGATCTCCTCTGCCCCGAAACTTTAAATAGCAGCTTGATCACTACAACCACATCTGCCTGTTTTAATTCTCCTTAATCCCCCCAGCGACTGGGTGTGATGAGATCTGGGGAATTTATGGAGTTGTAGGTTCTGTCACGAGGCAGTTTATTGGGAGGGTGTAATTAAACTCAGCCCTGCTAATTGCACAGCTCCCTGCTTTTGGAGCTGTCAGGCTGTGGCTGCAGGAATATCCTGCTGGTGCTGGTGGGAGGTGGGAGTGATGCTGGGAGAGCCAAGAGGAATAAAATCAACATCCACGCACTGGAAGGAAGGAGATTATCCCAGAATCACAGAACTTATTTCATCCAGAGGCTTCCAACTCTCAGCTGGGAAAACATCACAATCCCTTCCACCTTCACTTATCATGACCCTTTTGTGTGTCAAGGAATTGAGCTGCCAAAAGCTGCCTCATCCTGTCCCAAAATCTGTGCCAAAGGCGAACCTTTCAGCAGCAAAAATTCTGATTGAAGTATTAAAAACCAACCTCCAGCTCTGCAGCCCTCCATCCATCCAGGCTAGAGAGACCTCAGCCCTTCTCTGAGCCCAAAAATCCCAAACTGAGTGATCCAGATGCACTGATTCCATCCCAATTCTTGCCCTAGGCCATTCTCTGGGTCACCTTTGATGTGGGACAAGGAAGGACAAAATGGCTTTGAAGGGAATGATGAGAAATCCACCCAAGGGTTTTGCTCCCATCCTGGCTCCAGCAAGCAGATTTCAGCTCTGTGTATTTTTGGGGATTAATTCCCACAGTATTTTATCCTCGTTTTCTCTCCCCACCAAGCAAAGATAGCGAAATAAAGAGATTATTCTGCAGAGTTACAGCCCTGCCCAGAGCACCACTCACAGCGCTAATCCAACTACCCAAGGACTGGTTTTTGTACACTTTTCCTGCCAAAATTCATGGAAAAGGCAGCCTAAATGACATCACACGTTGTTTTCTGTCAGTTCAGATCCACTTGGTGAGAGCTGATGCAGAGAAATCAGGAGCTGGACGAGGCTCAGAAGAATCAGCCACATCCTGCTGCACTGATTACATTTTCAGACTTTTCCCTTATTCCCTCACTGATGTCACACAGATATTTCACTTGTCCTTTTGGCTGATTAAAGCCCAAATATGATCCATATTTTGAGGCCAGCTGGACACAAATGTAAAGAATTCAAACACTAATTAATAACCCTCCCCAGCAGCTGGAATGGCAGCGTATTAAGGTCAGATTAAAAAAAAAAATTTAAAAAAAAAAGGTTCCATCTCTTCCCAGCCCAGGTTTGTTGTGCATTTCTTGTATCTCAGGAGGTCACCACGGCAGAGAGGGAGGGAAACCAAATTCCAAAGAGACCCTGAAGTGGTTCCAAGATTTCTCCTTTCTCTCAGGCATCACTCCACACTTGAAGGCCATGAAAAGAGCACAGAGAACTTCAAAAGCTTCCACAGGGATTGGCCTGGGAACCTCGAGGGACTGGGATGGAGAAAAACCTCCATTTGCAGCCCTGGATGTCAACTCAAACCCAAACACAAGAATTACCAACACATCCAAGGGGAAGGGCTGATCAGGCACAGGAGGACAGGAAATCACGTGCCACCAGCCAGCCCTGTCCCTCTCAGGTCACTGGAGATGGCTTTTGCCTCTCAGGCTTTTTCCACTGGCTGGCAGCTCTGGATTTGCATCCTTATCGCCAAGGGTTGGCTTCTCACTTTCAATTCATGGCCTGAAGCTGTCTCAGGGGTGCTGGAGAGGAAGAGGAACAGGGCTGCAGCTTTGGCAAGGGGGATTTGGGATGGTTTGGTGTGCTTGGGATTAGAAAAATTGGGTTTTTTCCCTAAATGCGAAGAGCTTTGATCCTATACAATCACTCTGGTGAGGGAAACGGGGATTTAAAAAAAACCCTGTATTTGTCAAATAAACATCTCCCCTGGCTGCATGAGCAGCAGACACTTCCTCTCCTCGTGGCTGTGGTAAGGTGACATCATGTTCTGAGGCAGAAGTTGTCACCAACACCCCCCAACCACCACCACTTCCACTACGACACCAGGAGTCCCCATCCTGTCCCCATCCTGTCGGTGCCTGGTGATTTTTGCCTTTTTATATACCCTTTTATACATTTTTATACCCTTTTCCTATTTTCTCTACCCTTTATGCACTCTCTGTACCCTTAGCCTGCATGCTTGTGATTTTTGTAATTTGATATTTTAGCTTAGTTTTT
The DNA here is from genome assembly GCF_008360975.1 of Lichenostomus cassidix. Taxonomy (NCBI): domain Eukaryota; kingdom Metazoa; phylum Chordata; class Aves; order Passeriformes; family Meliphagidae; genus Lichenostomus; species Lichenostomus cassidix. The sequence continues at coordinate 2,608,131 of NC_139502.1, read as the reverse complement.
GAGGTCCTGCAAGGCAGAAAGACCAAATATTCACAGTAAGAGACAGAGAGCTCTGTGCTATCAAAAATTCGAGGTTTCAACCTTGGTTGAAACTTCCTCTCTGGAATATATTTTGTAAACTGAGCTTTAGCCTCATTTAGGGGAGAGGAATTAAAATAGGGGGACAATTACTTCATTTATTAAGTTTCTTACTGGGAAATTTTAGACAGATAAACTAATTTTCAAAGTCCATAAAATTGTATCTGCATTATACAGTGAGTGTGCACCTGGGTGTGTTCCACCTTTGCAGAGCTGTGCACCTCAAATCCTATTAAACACCAAAATAAAACCCTTTTACCCCTTTTTTCCTGTCTCTGCCTCATATTTCCACCAACCCACAGGCAACACTGTCCCCACTCTGCCAACTGCCACACAACTGAAGCATGGAAATGAGGTCTGAATCACCCAAAAATCACCCCAAAACATCCCTGTGTTTATGGGGAAAGCCTAAATCACCCCAAAACATCCCTGTGTTTATGGGGAAAGCCCAAATCACCCCAAAACATCCCTGTGTTTATGGGAAAAGCCCAAATCACCCCAAAACATCCCTGTGTTTATGGGAAAAGCCCAAATCACCCCAAAACATCCCTGTGTTTATGGGAAAAGCCTAAATCACCCCAAAACGTCCCTGTGTTTATGGGAAAAGCCTAAATCACCCCAAAACATCCCTGTGTTTATGGGAAAACCCAAATCACCCCAAAACATCCCTGTGTTTATGGAAAAAGCCCAAAATCACCCCAAAACATCCCTGTGTTTATGGGAAATGAGGTCTGAATCACCCCAAAATCACCCCAAAACATCCCTGTGTTTATGGGAAAAGCCCAAATCACCCCAAAACCTCCCTGTGTTTATGGGGAAACCAGGTGGGATGTGGTGTGGAGCTCAGCAGAAGCTGTTGGCCACCAAAGCCCAGAGATCCAGCAGCACCTTCAGGGATTTCCGGACCACATTTGCCCACTGCTCTGCTTTCCCCACTGCAGAGCTGACATTGCTGCAAATCAGCCTGAAATCATTACCCTGTGGGAGGTCCTAACCTCATTATCCCACGTTAAACACACTCCTGTGGCTTATTCCCCAGCCTGGTTTCCAGATCCAGGAGGAATTTGAGATTTGGGGCACAAAGCAGCACTCCTGAGCTGCCCACCCCAAGGGAGACACCCAGCCTGGTGTTCCCAAATTGTTTTGGGAAAATCCTGCACACAACATCTGCCTTTTGGGTTTTTTCTATGCATGAAGATTTTAGTGAAAACTGTGGCTTTCTACACCTCAGCCTGATTTCCTGTCTCAAACGTGGTGTTAGAGGGAAATTCTTTGCTCAGAGGGTGGGGAGGGATGGGATGGAATTCCCAGAGGAGCTGTGGCTGCCCCTGGATCCCTGGAGTGTCCAAGGCCAGCCTGGAGAACCCTGGGATGGTGGGAGATGTCCCTGCCATGGCTGGGGTGGGATGGGATGAGCTTTAAGGTCCTTCCAAACCCAAACCATTCTGGGATTCTGTCAGAAAAGCACCTAAAAGCAGCTCTTCAGAATGAGCTTTAAGGTCTTTTCCCACCCAAACCACTCCACGATCCCACAAACTGCCCCTGGATCCAGGCAGGAGAGCTCCATGGGTTGCTCCATGCAGTTGCCACCTTCCCCTTCATCACACTGTTGGCATTGCAAAAGGACTGACAGCTTCAGAATCCCAAACTCTGCTCCTTCCACAGCCTAATTCTGCATTCAAATCTACATTTTTCTCAGCTGTGCCATGAAGAATTTACAACACTTTCCCCAGGAGTCTCTGCCCATCAGGCTGAGAAGTCCTTTGTAGTCCTTTGTAGAAGTCCTTTCATCAGTGGCTGAACTCTTCTCCTGGACACTGATAAGATAATTTCCTGAGAAATCCCATCTGAAGTACACAAAAACCTGCTGAGAAGTGTCAATAACTGACACCCGCTCTGCAATGAGATTTTTGAGGCAATATTGGGTATTTGAACAGAGAATACTCTTGCACAGCCCCCAGCTGCTGAACCAGCCCTGCCTGGCTTTTCCAGGAGTCTGGAATCTCCATACACCCACGAAAATCCCCAATTTGGGGTCACAAACTCCTCAGTTTGGGAGATTCTCCCTTTCCCTGCACCAACCCAGAGCTGTGCAATAACTCTGATTCTCAGGATCTCCTTCCCCTGCCAGGGAATTTCATTCACATGTAAAACACCACCAGCAAGTCCCCCAGACTCCAGAAATATTCCAATATTCCAGAAATACCCCAATTCCAGAAATACTCCAGAAATATCCAGGCTGCTCATACAGAGCTGCTTCCAGGCATGAAAGCAATCTGCTGGAAGTGGCCAGAACTTCCCAAAGCTGAGCCCTTTTTGGTGGCCTCTGAAAGACCAACCAAAGCATTTCCCAAATAATATTTGCATGGGAAATCTAAAAGTTCCTCCTGTTACTTCAAACAGGAAGGCAAAAGCACTTTTCCCTGGATGGGCACAGGAATTATCTCAGGGATTATCTCCTCGCTTCTCAGGCATTCTCATATTTCCTCTCCACAAAAATAATCACTTTTTCCTGATGATATGAGGCTCTAGGTGAGCTGAATTAATCTGAATTAAAACCACCTCCCATCAGGGATGGACAGGATGGAGAAAGGGAATGACATTCCCATTGTCCCAGAGGTGCTTCCAGCACTAAATTCAGTGTACCAAGGGAAGGAAAGAGTTCTCCCAGGAGCAATAATTCCCAAAAGTCCATCCCTGCATTCCCTGCAAACGCACAGAGCAACAACTGGCAGCTCCTGGGTGTGATTCAAGCCTGCCAGACAGGAGGAGCTCATTTGTATTCCTCAAACATTTCTCCCTCTCACCAGAAAGATTTAAAAAAAAAAAAAAATCGGGTTTCTAAGGAACAGATGGGATCTGTGAACTCTGAAAGCATGGGGGGGTGAGGGGAAGAGGGGAAAAAAGGGTTCTGCTGATCAAAGTCACCAAATCTGACTCCACAGATTCCAAATTCACCCCAGTCTGGAATCCTGCAGCTGCTTTCAGCCTTTGTTTCCTTCAAGCTCCACTTGCTCCCCTCCCAGGGCAATTCCAATGTGGAGAGCTGGAAATGTGAAATCTAAAACTGAAAGGTCCTGCCTGACCAGAAAGGACATTTTCTGCTGAGTCAAGCTCAGGAAAAGGCAGAAGCAGCCGAGGGTTGAACAGTCAGGAAGGCAAAAAGTGCAAAAATCTCCCTGCCCAGCCAAGCAGGCCAAGGGAAGAGCCCCAGGCTGCATTTCCTGCTGTTTGTTTTAAGACCTTGTCAAGACTTGAAGGTGATTAAAAAACACTTGATCCAGCAAGGTTTAACACACATGCCCTGAAAACCCAGCACAGGCAGCTGCTGATGTTATATGAAGCGAGGTGGATAATTTAATTCTATTTTTTAAGGTTTTTTTTTTCTCTTTTCCATACGCGGCAGACCTGGAGGAGCCAAGGGTTTCACCTGCACCCTTGAAAACATCATTTTCCAGTGGTGTAAATGGGACACAGCACAGCACAGAGACCCACTGCCTCTCTCCTTCTCTTTTGTGGTATCTCTGAGGCCTGGAACTTGGGGCTGAGAGCACTAGAAAGCAAGAATTTGGCGATTTGGGGGATTTTTCACAAGGATAAGTAGTCATAGGACAAGAGGGCTGGCCTTAAGCTGAAGGAGGGAAGGTTTAAATGAGATATTGGGAGGAAATACTTTATTCTAAGGGTGGTGAGGTCTGGAATCCTGGAAACACTTCATCCCTGGAAGTGTTGAAGGCCAGGCTGGACAGAATTTGGAACCACCTGGGATAGTGGGAAGTGTCCCTGACCATGCAGGGGTGGCACTGGATGTCCTTTAAGGTCCTTTCAACCCCAAACCACTCCAATTCTAAACCACTTCTAAACCCCAAACCATTCTAATTCTGTTAGAAAAGCCCCTAAAAGCAGCTCTTCCAACCCAAAACACAATGGGAAAGCAGTAGCACCCCAATCCCCAGCATTCCATGGAATAAGAGGCTTTAAATGCTACTGCAGCAACAGACAACATGGGTTAATTCTGAAATAAATCCCTTTCTGGATGCACTGGAAAATCTAGGTCAGCCACATGTGCACTGTCAGAGCTGCTGCCACTCCAGCTCTGGGGTGTTCACACCTAAAGCAGCCTCCAGCACGGGTGGAATTGCCTCCCAATTTCCTCCATTCTGGGGAGAATTTCCTCCCTCCTCTCTGGAATTGTCTCCCTCTCCTCCTTCCTGCACGGGGAGAGGTTGGAGCACAATGGGGCAAAATGGACACAGAAAGGGATCCTTCAATGTTTTTTGAGAAATCAGTGCTGGCAGAGGAGGATAGGAGAGGAGGAAAAAGGATGGGAGAGGAGGAAAAAGGATGGGAGGGGAGGAAAAAAGATGGCAGAGGAGGGAAAAGGATGGGAAAAGGGGCAGAAGGATGGGAAAAGGGGCAGAAGGATAACACAAGAGGCAAAAGGATGGCAGAAGGGGCAGAAGGATGGCACAGGAGGCACAAGGATGGCACAGGAACAAGGGGAAGGATCCCCAGCAGCTCTGGGGAAGGAAAAGATGGTAAAATAGGGACAAATCCTCTAATTGACTCAAAAACCAGCCAGGCTGGACTGCAGAGGTTTCCCAGGACTGCCAGGCCCGGCGATTTCACCCTTCAGCCCTGCAGGGGGGACAATGGCATGTGACAGTGGGGTTAAACACTGCAGCACCCCACAGAGCTCCTGCAGCACCCCACAGAGCTCCTGCAGCACCCTGAGCCCTCCTGTGCCCCTCCCAGCAGCCTGTTCCTCCCAGGAGCTCATTCCTCACAGAGGTGACAAACAATAGCTGCAGCCTGAGAGGTCAGCAAACCTCTCCAGCACACACAGCAACACTGAGCTCTGCACAGCTGCTCCCTCCTGGGCTCTCTGGCACACCAAGGGCTTGGCAGATGCCCTGAGCCCCTTGGAATCCCCAGCAGGACAATGGGGGATCCCTTCCAGCAGCACTGGGGTGTGGGAGCAGAGCTGAGAGGCTGCAAACCTCGAGCCTGATGGACTTAGAGGGGTTTAAAAGGAGCTCATCACCCCAGGGAACTGCCCAGAGCTGCTGCAGCCCCACTTTCTCGTGGAGGGTTTGAAGGCTGCCCTGAATAAAAGATACAAAGGCAGCAGCAGGAAGCTGGGAGTTGGTGAAGCAGAGAGATTTAGTGAATCAGGGCCAGGGCTGCAGTTTGGGGTGTAAAATGCACTGAGGGGAGTTGGGAGCTGGTGAAGAACAGAGATTTACAGTGAATCAGGGCCAAGGCTGGAATTTGGGGTGCAAAAAGCACTGAGGGGAGCTGGTAAAGCAGAGAGATTTCCAGTGAATCAGGGCTAAGGCTGCAGTTTGGGGTGTAAAAAGGACTAGGGGAGCTGGTAAAGCAGAGAGATTTCCCATGAATCAGGGCTAAGGCTGCAGTTTGGGGTGTATAAAGCACTGAGGGGAGCTGGTGAAGAGATTTCCAGTGAATCAGGGCCAGGGCTGGAGTTTGGGGTGTAAAAAGCACCAAGGGAAGCTGGTGATGCAGAGATTTCCAGTGAATCAGGGCTAAGGCTGCAGTTTGGGGTGTAAAAAGCACCAAGGGGAGCTGGGAGCTGGTGAAGCAGAGAGGTTTACAGTGAATCAGGGCCAGGGCTGCAGCTTGGGGGGTAAGAAACACCGAGGGGAGCTGGGAGCTGGTAAAGTGAAGAGATTTACAGTAAATCAGGGCCAAGACTGGAGTTTGGGGTATAAAAAACACTGAGGAAGCTGGGAGCTGGTGAAGTGAAGAGATTTACAGTGAATAAGGGCCAGAGCTGCAGTTTGGGGTGTAAAAAGCACTGAGGGGAGCTGGGGAGAGGAGGGAAAGGGCTGGAGTTTGGGGCTCTGCATCCCTGTGAGGTGATGCTGTTATCCCTGTCAAGCACAGCAAGGATTTCTCTCATAAAAATCCCCAATAATCTGCGAGCACTTTCACTACATTTGGAGAGAATGAAACATTCTTTGGGGCACAAGAACTGCTGCCAGGAAGAGGAATGAACCCAGAGCCAGGCCAGCCTGTCTGCAGGGCCAGGCCCAGCACAGCTCCTCTTTCATCTCTGGGTGCAAAGAGAAACAAAAGTGGGGTTGGTGCCTGGGAACAATGCAGGGCTGTGTACACACAGCCAGCCCTGGGCACACACTGCAGCTCTGTGGTCGCTGCTCCTGCATGGAAAAAACTCCCTTTTATAATTCCAGCTCGGCCACAAGGCCCTGCCTGAGCACTGCTGTCACCTCCTGCTGTCCCTGCTTCCCTCCTCCTCCTCTCACTATTTGGGCTCCAAAACAGCACAGGACTAACCCTGGCAATGTAAAAGAAAAGCAGCCAGTCAGTTAGAGTGGGATTTGATCTCCACTGGTGAGTTTAAACACCCTCACCCTATCCAAACTCCACTTTCAGTCAGTTAAATTGTGATTTAATCTTCACTAGTGACTTTAAACACCCTCACCCTGTCCAAGCCCCACTTTCATTCAGTTAGTGAGTTTAAACACCCTCACCCTGTCCAAACCCCAATTTCAGCCAGTTAAAGAGTGATTTGATCTCCACTGGTGATTTTAAACACCCTCACCCTGTCCAAACCCCACTTTCAGTCAGTTAAAAAGTTATTTAGTCTCCACTGATGAGTTTAAACCTCCTCACCCTGTCCAAACCCCACTTTCAGTCTGTTAACAAGTTTAAACCTCCTCACCCTGTCCAAACCCCACTTTCAGCCAGTTAGCAAGTTTAAACACCCTCACCCTATTCCAAACCCCAATTTCAGTCAGTTAAAAAGTGATTTAGTCTCCCCTGGTGAGTCTAAACCTCCTCACCCTGTCCAAACCCCACTTTCAGCCAGTTAGTAAGTTTAAACACCCTCACCCTATTCCAAACCCCAATTTCAGTCAGTTAAAGTATGATTTAATCTCCCCTGCTGACTTTAAACCTCCTCACCCTGTCCAAACCCCACTTGAAGCTGAGATGATCACAGACCCTGATCTCCTCTGGGGCAATTCCATCCTGTGCCACGCTCAGATCAAAACCCAGGAGGTGAGGAAGCATTCCTGACTGGAAACATCTCCTCCCAGCAAGGTGGTGATGCTCAGGATGACCTGGCAGACCTCACTTTGAACTGGATTGCAGCTCCAGCCCTGCCCAAGCCCTGCCCTGCTGCCCACGGGGCTCTCTAATAGCAGGCTGAGCAATTAGGAAGCCACCAGCAGCCCTGGTGAGGCTCTCCTTCCTCTCCTGAAGCTCCCCAGCTCCCTCCCCAGCCTGCCCTCCCCGTGTCATTAGGATAAACTGCAGCTCCAGTTCAAAAGGCTGCTGCTTTCCAAGCCACCAGGCCAGAAAAAGCTATAATTTCTCTCACTGTAATTTCTCTCTCTGATTACACCAGCGGTTGGCTGAGTCAACAGAGGCAATGTCAGCAGCAGATTTCACCCAAGGCCAGCAGAGCCAGGGGAGAGGCAGAGCCTGGAGGAGGGCTGAGATGTGGGTGGGTGCATGGAGCTCCCAGGGGGTGGAAAAAAGGGATCAGAGAGCCAGAAAATGCACAGAGTTTAACTTCTGCATGCCTCCCTGCCCTTTTCCAGCTTTTCCAGGGGGTTGGATGGGGATTTCAGCCATCACAGCTCAGCAGGGAGCAAAGCATCACCAGGCTCCATCCTGCTCCTCACAGGGAGTTTTCTTTTTCCTTATGTCTGTAAATATTTATTGTCTTTATGGTTGAATGTCTGAATATCTCAGCAATGGGGAGAGAACACTTCTCTGAGTTAGAGAGGTTGGAGGAGAACTTCCCACTTTAAAATTTCTCCTTTCACAGCTGTGAAAAGGAGCATAATTTGGATTATGGCCATTTAGAGGAGGCTGGTGATTAAACCTGGCCTCAGATTAAGACACCAAAATCATCTCTAAACAACCAAAAAAAATCTCCTTAAGACTGCAGCAAGGACTAATTGGGCTAAACAGGATGATGGGGGCTGGGTTATATCCTGGGGTGTTCACCCAGCTCAGGGTGGGAAAAGAGGGGCTCAGAAACAGGTGTGGAATTGGACTTGGATGACCTTTGTGGGTTCCTTGTTGTGGATTGAATCCTTGTTGTGGATTCCTCCCAGCTGGGGACGTTCTGTGACTGTGAAAAATGCCATTTTTAGCTCCCCAAAACTTTAACCTCTCGTAAAGGGCAACTTCAGACAGAATTCTTTCCCAAAACTCTGGGAGTTCTGCTCTCTTTCCATAGAGAAAGAGAAACAGGAATAAAACAGGAATAAAACAGGAATAAAACAGGAATAAAACAGGAATAAAACAGGAATAAAACAGGAATAAAACAGGAATAAAACAGGTTGGAGCAAATCTAACACTCCTCTCTCCTTCAAAACCCTCTGCAGATCATTCTGGAATTCTCCTTTCAACTCAATGCCCAAACACTGCATTCTGACATTTCCAAAGGGCAACAATCCAAGTTTTTTTTTGGTTTTTTTTTTTTCCCCTGGACCAATGTTATCCCAAAACCCCACGGGGAGGGCAGTTCAGCTGACATCCCCACAGCAATATTGTTTTAAGGTGGGGACAGAGCACAGGACGGTGCTGAACTGTCCCTGCAGAAAAACAAAGATATCAAGAGACGTCATTTCGGGCAAAACCAACTGTGTTTTGTTCCTCCCTGAGCACAGTCAGCTGGAGCCTTGCCTTTGGCACTGCAGAGGGGAGAGACAGAAGGATCATAGCTGGAATTCCTGCTCGGATGGCCTCAGGGGAGCCAGAGGAGGAGGAAATCAGCCCTGAGTGCAGCAGCCTGGGGAGGGCTGAGCAGAGAGAGATCGAGAGGGGAAAAGGTAGATTTGGGACATCAAGCCCTCAGTTCCTCTTCCCTGGGGAGGGGGGAAGCTCTGGATTGGGGCCAGAGCTGCTTCCCACCAGGATAAATCCCCTCTGGTGCCATAAAAAACCAAAAATTGCTCCTTTTGACACCAGGATCTACCTGATTCCCACTCTCTAGAACATCTGGATTGCAGTCAGAGCCGTTTCCCACCAGGATAAATCCCCTCTTGGTGTCATAAAAAAATCACCATTTCTCCATTTGGCACCAGGATCTACCTGATTCCCACTCTCTGGAAGACCTGGATTAGGGCCAGATCTGCTTCCCACCAGGATAAATCCCCTCTGGTGCTATAAAAAAACCAAAATTGCTTCTTTTGACACCAGGATCTACCTGATTCCCACTCTCTAGAAGATCTGGATTGCAGTCAGAGCTGTTTCCCACCAGGATAAATCCCCTCTTGGTGTCATAAAAAATCACCATTTCTCCATTTGGCACCAGGATCTACCTGATTCCCACTCTCTGGAAGATGTGGATTAGGGCCAGATCTGCTTCCCACCAGGATAAATCCCCTCTGGCGCCATAAAAAAATCACAATTTCTCCATTTGACACCAAAACCCACCTGCTTCCCACTCTCTAGAAGACCTGGATTGCAGTCAGATCTGCTTCCCACCAGAATAAACCCCCTCTGGTGCCATAAAAAAATCACAATTGCTGCATTTGACACCAAAACCCACCTGATTCCCACTCTCTGGAAGATCTGGATTGGAGCCAGAGCTGCTTCCCACCAGGATAAATCCCCCTGGTGCCATAAAAAACCCAAAATTGCTCCTTTTGACACCAGGATCTACCTGACTCCTCTCTGGAATCCCTGGTTTGTAGCCAGAGCTGCTTCCCACCAGGATAAATCCCCTCTGGTGCCATTAAAAAAAAAAAAACAATTGCTGCATTTGACACCAAGATCTACCTGATTCCCACTCTCTGGAAGATCTGGATTGCAGTCAGAGCTGCTTCCCACCAGGATAAATCCCCCTGGTGCCATAAAAAAACCAAAATTGCTGCATTTGACACCAAAACCCACCTGATTCCCACCCTCTGGAAGACCTGGATTGCAGTCAGATCTGCTTCCCACCAGGATAAATCCCCTCTAGTGCCACAAAAAAACCAAAATTTCTCCTTCAGACACCAAAACCCACCAGATTCCACCCCTGTGATGCTGCAGGGATGGATTTGGAGGGGAACAAGCAATGAGAAACAATTCCCAAACTCCCTGTGAGCTTCCCCTGGATGTGTCTGACATCAGAATTAAAGGAGCAACACTGAATTTGATCTGAGCTGAAAATGAACTTCACCAGGTGAACTCCTGGCACTGCAGGTTAATGTAAAACTCACCAAAAGCCAGAATTTCACCCCCAGATTTAACAAAACCAACCATCAGTGGAAAACCATCCAAGGTTCTTGTTTTAATTTCGCTGAAAACTGCGTGTAAAATAAATATTTCCCTGCAGTGATTGTAGAGTAAACAGCCCTGAAGTGCCCTCCTGCACAAAAATGTGCAACAAATTGAAGCATGAAACTGAGGAACCTGCTTGTGAGCCCAGAGTGAGGGTTCTGCATCCAGCAGAGGAACAGATGGAGGAAAGGTATTTGTAAATAAATCCTGCAAAGTTTGCTTAAAGCACTAATGAGGAAATTGGGTGTTTTTTTCCTCAAATTTCACATCCAAAAAGGTGATTTTTCTCCCCAAAAAGGAGTGAGGGTTCTGCATCCAGCAGAGGAACGGATGGAGGAAAGGTATTTGTAAATAAATCCTGCAAAGTTTGCTTAAAGCACTGATGAAGAAATTGGATGTTTTTTTCCCCAAATTTCACATCCAAAAAGGTGTTTTTTCTCCCCAAAAAAGAGTGAGGGTTCTGCATCCAGCAGAGGTACAGATGGAGCAAAAGGTATTTGTAAATAAATCCTGCAAAGTTTGCTTAAAGCACTAATGAGGGAATTGGGTGGTTTTTTCCTCAAATTTCACATCCAAAAAGGTGATTTTTCTCCCCAAAAAAGAGTGAGGGTTCTGCATCCAGCAGAGGAACAGATGGAGCAAAAGGTATTTGTAAATAAATCCTGCAAAGTTTGCTTAAAGCACTAATGAGGGAATTGGGTGGTTTTTTCCTCAAATTTCATGTCCAAAAAGGTGGTTTTTCTCCCCAAAAAAGAGTGAGGGTTCTGCCTCGAGCAGAGGTATTTGTAAATAAATCCTGCAAAGTTTGCTTAAAGCACTAATGAGGAAATTGGGTGGGTTTTTTCCTTAAATTTCACATCCAAAAAGGTGTTTTTTTCCCAAAAAAAAAAAGCCTGAGGAGCAGAGACACAGCTGCATACAAATCCATGGGAGAAGCAGACTCCCTTTAAAAAATCCCAGCGTTTAAAATCCAAAAATCCACCAGATAAAAGCCTCATTTCCAGGCTGCAATTTGTGATAACACACACCCAGTTCACTAAATATTTAAGAGAAAAAAAAGATTTTTTATTTAAGACAAAAAAAAAAAAAGGAGAAAAAAGAGAAGAATTTTTTTTCTTTTTTTTTTTTTCTCTATTTAAGAGAAAAAAAAAAACCCACTGTCATCCACCACCACTCCCACCTGCTCTGGGGAAGCCCAAAGGCCACCCAGCCAGAGAGCTTTCCCTGTGGAAAAACTGCAAATGCTGGGATTTTGCTGGGAGGAGCAGCTGAGCTGACAGGGCAGAGGCTCTGAAGGCTAATTTGGATCATCCATCCTGCTCTGCACTCTCCAGTTGGTGATTCCCACCCTGCAGAAATGGCTCTCCATCATCCTATTTAGCCCAATTAGTCCTTGCTGCAGTCTTAGGGAGATTTTTTTGGTTGTTTAGAGATGATTTTGGTGTGTTAATCTGAGGCCAGGTTTAATCACCAGCCTCCTCTAAATGGCCATAATCCAAATTCTGCTCCTTTTCACAGCTGTGAAAGGAGAAATTGTAAAATGGGAAGTTCTCCTCCAACCTCCCTAACTCAGAGAAGTGTTCTCTCACCACTGCTGAGATATTCAGATATTCAACTGATTATTTTCTATCATTATTTCTTCAGCTATGGAAGAAATATTCAGATATTAAAATATTAAACCTCAAATATTGAAGGCAATAAATATTTACAGACATTTCTGAAGCACGAGGCTCTGCTTGTGTCAAATTAGTCAACCAAACCAAAGGGCTACTCCCAAAAAAAAATTTTCCCAAAGCAATTTCTGCTTTTAAAAAGTGCCACTGAGGGGAATGGTGCTGCTGAAAGGTCACCTGCAGGTGACAGAGAATGTTGTTTTGATCTAATTCAACCGAACAGGGAAGAACAAAGAGATAATTCAAGTGTGAACCAGGTGGACTCCTAACAAAGGAACCACCGAGGAAACAAAGTCCATGAACTGAGGCTGAAAATAAAAACAAAAATAAAAAAAAATTTAAAAAAACCACTTTAGTGCTATTGGTTTAAATTGACAGCAAAGATTTGAAGGAGAATTGGGTGTCAGTGTGCACAAAAGGAACATCCACATTGTGTGGGAGGTTCTCTGCAGCCACAACCCTCACACTCGGAAGGGATAACATGAAAAATCATTTCCTGGGTTATTTTAGGATTATTTCTTTGAAGCATCAGAGCAAGACCTACTTGCAGCCTGCTGGCAATCAACCCCAGTCCACCCACCCAGCAGGGATGCAGCACTGCTCCCAGGCAGCCTCTGGGAGAGGAGGATGAGCTCCACATGGGTTTGGTTTGAAGTGAGAGGAGCTGGGCTGAGTCCTGGCTGTGCCTGAGATCTCTTCATGCCCATGGAGTGCAAAACAGCCATTCATTCCTCTTCTGAACCAACTAACTCCATCCCTCTGCACCTCAGCTGTGCAATGGCAACACTCAGAGCACATGAAACACTGGGAATTCTTGGATTTTGGATCATTTCACACCTTTTTCCCTCATTCCTACAGGCAGCACAGCCTGGGACACCACAGGACAGTTTGACACCTGATCAGCTGCCCTGCAACAAAGGGTTGGGTTTTCCCTCTGGCTCAAGCAAAGTCTCCAACACAACTTGTATGTGGAGTTTGGAGATCCTGTGGCCAACACAAGCAGGGACAGATAGCCTGGCAGTCACTCCTGAGGCATTCCAGAGGGGAACACCAGGAGTGTCTAACCCTGCTGGCAGCAGAGCAGCCAGTCTGGCTGCCTTTTTATTTTGAGGTATTTTCACTTCCCAGTTCCTCTCTTCCTCCAGAGGAGGAGATGAGCACGAGCAGAGCCACGTTCACAAAAACCCTGCTGCTGAAGCTGGGCATGTGCAGAGCCTGAAATAAGTGGCCCAGTTTTCCAAGGCACTCCCCCCAGAGCAGTGGGTGTGAGCACACAGTGGACATCTCTCCCCAGACATTGGGGGAAAAGGCACTGAGGCACAGCAAATGGGCATCTGCTGCTCACAGAGGAACAGTGACACTGCTTCCAGACCCAAAAACCCGCTGAGGTCACAGCCCCAGCAAGGGAAATGAGTGAAATGAGTGAAATCCTGCTTTTCCACCCCAATCCCCACAAACTTTCCCCAGCAGCCTGGCCAGACACATCCATCACCCCCTGGTCTGGAACGAGGTGACTCCCCTAGCTCCAGCTGTCACCTGGGAAAGAGAAAATTCCAGCTTTGCAGGAGGAGGAGGAGGAAAGCAGCCACTTACTGATCATGGTGGTGCCTCCAGCCAGCGCAGCCTTGGTCCCTTGGAAGAAATCATCAGCAGATGTCATGCCCTGCTCCGGCATCTGGAACCGAGTGTGGACATCAATCCCGCCGGGAATCACCATCCTGCCGTGAGCCTCGATGGTTTTCACTCCCCCTGGCACGATCAGGTTCTCCCCTATTTGCCTGGGGAGAGAGGGGTTGAGGAGCAGGTCAGGCACACCCAGTGAGCAGCCTGTAAACAAACACCCTGGGCTACCTGGAGCTGTTTTTCCATGGAAAGCAGGACACAGGATTGGCGCTCAGGGGGTTTTATTCTGCCCCTGGGAGAGCTGCAGCGTGGAGAGTGAGGTGTGCAGCTCCTTCAGGGAGTGCTGAAGGAAGGGTTTGGGGAATCACTGCACCAAAAGCAGCTTTACTGGGGCTGGATTTGGTTGAGAGGAGCTCAGCCCTTGATTCGAGCTCTCCAACAGCAATTTAAATGTTCCCATTGCTTTGGGAGCACTGGGAGAGTTTTGGCTTCTCTATTTTCTACCTTCCTCACCTATGTCACCCTGCAAAAACACAAATCCAGGCAGGAATTGGTTACCAAATTCCTGGTAAGACCCTCCAAGGTCTCTCCAGTCCAGCTCCTCACACTTATTTTTAGCAGTGCAGTAGTGGATGACACTCTGCAATTAATTAGCTGTCTCTGGCTGCCTCCCTTAACTTTTAACCTTGATTAACAAAGCACATGTGCTGGCTGTTTAGCCAGAACAGGAAAATTCCTCGCTCCTAACCTCTGCCTTGTCCGTTTTTTCCTAGGAGTAATTTTCCAAAGAAATCTGTAACACATTTCACATGCCAGGAACGCATGTTTCAGCCCTGAAAACACAGGGAGAGGTCTGAACCTCTTCCACTGCAGCCTCATTTTTAACTTTCAGCGGGGGTTGGGTCCATCCTTGCATCACAGCCTCGGAGAAATCAGCCCTGCAAGAGATTTCCAGAGGTCACCCCAGTCCAGCCTCGGAGCCTGAAGCAGAATTAGGAGTGTAAAGATGCTGAACTCTGGATTCAAAATATCTGAAGTCATAACTCAGCTCAACGTTGCAGCGCAGATAACTTCAAACACATGTGTCATCTCAGCGTGGGGCTGCCCACATGGCTAAAATTAACCACATGGAAGTTCCTCCTCGGAGCCAGCAGGCTTTGGGAGCTGTTTCTTTAATTCAATTCTGCTTTTAAAGCTCCTTCATTAACAGGAATCGATTTGGATCGATATAAAGGCGAAATATTCATTTTTCACTGAGATTGAGTAGACCTATCTGAGGTGAATCCACTGCTGCCAATCTGCATTTCTGCACATCCCCAAGCCCACCACGAGGCTTCCCTCCACTCACTTTATCAAGCCATCCTCCATGTAAATGTCTGCATAGAAGGACTGGTCGTCGTTGACGATTTTACCACCTTTGATCAAGAGACGATCGCTCTGCAACGAGAAGGAGCACAAGACGAGACACAAATTATTCCGAGGGAGAGCTGACAGTCTGCAGTGTCACCCCGGAGATGAAAGAGGAAGGGAAAGGCAGCAAGCTCTGCATTATTCACCAGCGCCCGTCAAAACACCAGGCAGATGCTCCGCTTTCAACTGGGGGAGATAAAATGGTTTATTTCATCTGCCGGGCCTTTCATCAGGCTGGTGATCAAAAAAATCAAAAAAATCAGAACGAGGGAAGGAGGTGCCTTTCCAGCGGTCTGCTTTGGCAGCTTCACTCCTACCTGCAGCCTGGAATAAGAACACTTGGAGGGATGTGGAAGAGCCTGATATTTTTTCTTTTATTTTTTTCTTATTTTTTCCTCTGGTCGTATGCAAAAAATTTCCTACATGCACCCACACAGTGGAGTCACCACTTGGCTCAACGTGAGTCAACTGCTGTCAGGGAAATGGCCCAAAAGTCTGTTGCCAGGGGTTACACAACACAAACAAACTCCTTTGGTCCCATTGAGTGATGGTTCGATGCAGTGCATCCTTTCCCCGCCTTTCCCCAGCACCACTGCAGAACCAGATGGAAATAAGAATGTTATTAGCAAATTAGGGTTAAGGGGAGGATTTCCAGAGAGGTCATTAAGATTTGCTCAAATTAGAGGGCAGTTTGGCAGGAACTGGAAGGTCATTATCAAAAGGCAGCTATAAAGCAGGGTGATTTTCTCCCAGCCCAGGTTACAGCTCACTTCTGCAAGATTTTAGGTTAAAAACAAATGTTGTTTTTTGGGTTTTTTTCTTTGCAGCAGTCATAAACAAGAGTGAAACCCACTGCAGAGCCCTGGATGGGAGGAGAGTCCAAAGTGGCTGCTGCATCCCCCTGGTCCCTCCATTCCTCACATCACAGATGCATTTTTACAGCAGATGAATATTTAAAGCACAGCCTGCACATGCTGTGCAGTGTTTGGTTCAAACCACACCTTTGGCCCTCAGATCTGCACTGGTACTCACTCTGATTCTCTTTTTTCCTCCTCCCAAAAACGCCTCTGGAAGAGAACAAAGCCAGACCAGCACAGCCAAAGGCTGGGCAAACCAAAAGGTGGACTTTGAGCTCAGAGGTGCCTTGAACTTACAGAAAAATAGATACAAAAACTTGGAAAAAATACATATAAAACAGTGACAGGGGTGCTCAGGGCCCCAATTTCGAGGTGCCAACTTCACTGGTCAAACAGAAGGAACAATCAGGCATTTTCCCAAACAGCTTTTAATAAAGCTGACGAGCTGGAGCACCCAATTCTCAACTGACACAGCTCTTTGACACTGAAAGGGCTCCATGAATTGCACCAGATACTGATTTATACCCTTATAGCCATCCTTTATATCACTGCTTAACATCTAGGAGATGTTAAATCCATCTCCCTCCTCTTTTTCCTCCTCCTGCTGCAATGGAGAGCTCCCCTGGATAACACTACCGACCCCAGATACAAAGAAACCCTCAAAATTTAAATTGAGGAGCCGCTGTGAATACCAACAAACCTCAACAAACCAACGTGGGGTGTGAAAAACCCCCTTGGCTTTCAATGCCAGCCTCTCCAGCGAACTGTCCTACATGTTTCCCATTTCCAGCAGCACTGCAGTGCTGGTGCTCACCTCCAATGCAGGCTCCTGGTGCCATTAAAATGGGACAGCCTGGCTGGGATGTCACCAGCAGCCCCAGCCCTAATGCACTGGGCGTTAATTAGAGAAGGAGGGAAAAAAAATATATAAAGTGGCCATGAAAAAGCAGCCTGGAGGGTTTTAATGATGCTGCTGGCAGTAAGCAGGGCTGCTGCTGCTGCGGCTGGAGGGGAGAGCTTTGGGCTCAGGGCGAATCCTCCTGCTCGTCTCAAGCACCTTGGAGACAAAAGCACAGGCAGCTCGCCTCCCTGCCAGGCCTGCCACCAAATCTGGGTCTGTTCAGCAGCAAAAGCAGGGCAGCCACGCATCCATTATCCTCCTGCTCCCAGCATCAGCCTCGCTCGGTAATTTCAGGTTTGCACGATGGCAAACGGGAGCAGAATGTGTTTTTTTTCTGTCCCTTTTTGCAGGGGGATCGGGTGCACACACCATAAATCAGAGCGTTCAGCCAGAAGGAAAATGCGTCATGCTCCTCCTGGCCCGTGACAGGGGTTGAGCAGGAGCCTCCATCGCCCTTTAAACACAGGCAGCTTTTTAAACTCTTCCCCATCGGCCTCTGGGAGGGAAACTGACCCCCCTTCGCAAAGGAAAAATGATTTTAAAAACCGGGTGATGCTGCGTTGATCAACCAGCGTTTCGCACATCCCCTGCATTCCTGGAGCATTGCAATCGTACCACCCAGCCAGCCGTGCCCAAAGCCGACACGTCAAACCCCGGCTGGAGCTCCTTTTCCTGCCCCCGAGGATGAGGAAGGAGGACGGCGATGGGTGTGTCCGTGGGGCTGGGTGAGCAGCGCCTGCCAAGGATGAAAAACTCGCGCGGCCAAAAAAGCCCAGCGGTTTTTGGACAGCCCGTTAGCCGGGGATATCTTACGTAACCCCAAGCTGGTACCCTCGGAGCCGCAATACCTGCCCTAAATCGGCTCCACAGCCAGCAGACCCGGCAGGGATTTATATAACGCTCCTTCCCGCTCCCCCGGGATCGCACCCCGAGCTGCGCCTCGCCAGAAGCTTCCCGGCGGAGAAAAGGCGATCCTGGAAAATCCCCAGCGCCAGCCCGGCTCTGGGGATTGGGGGCTCGGCTTGATCCCCCCGCCCGGAGCCGCCCTTCGGCTGGCGGGGATGGATCCCCCCGGGCGGGCAGCGAGCCCCTCCCAGGCACTGCCGGAGGGCTGGGAGAGCCCCCGGGGCACAGACCCAGGGCAGGGACCCCTCCCCGGGCACAGGGACCGCTCCCCGGGCACAGGGAGCGCTCCCCGGGCTCAGCCCGCGGCTCCCCGGCGCTCTCCGGGCAGGGCGCTGCGCTGCCGCGGGGCGATGCCGCTCCATCCGCCCCCGGCCGGGGCTCAGCATCCCCCGGCTCTGCCGACCCCCAGCCCCCCCGAGCCCCCCCGGCGCTGCAGCACAGGAAGCGCCGCATTATCGCTGATCCCATTATCCTGCCCCAGCCCCGCATCGCTCCGGCACACAAAGGGCTCCATCCATCCCCTCCCCCTTCGCCGCCGCTATTCCCCCGCGCTCCACTCACCGTGATCCGCGGAATGTTTTTCTTCCCCTGATAAGACATCTTGGGAGATCAAACCCCGCGATGTGTTTATTCGGTAGTGTTATATATATAGGATTTTTTTTAAGGAGAAGCGCGGCGGCTGCTGCACCGCTATTGTCTCCCTGCTCCGCGACCTCCCCCTCCACCGGTGTTCGGATCAAAAAAAAAAAAAAAAAAAAAAGGAAAAAAAAAAAAGAAAAAAAATTATACCAAAACGGAATAAAAATAAATCCCCCGAGGCCAAATCGCTGCGATCCCGGGGAAGGGGAGCGGGGGGGGCGCGGCGCGGCGCGGGAGGCGATCCGTGCTCTCCGCGATGGCAGAACGGGAGAAGCAGCCAGCCCTGCGCGTCTCCCTTTCTTCCCTGTGCCCGGAGCCCGGCCCAGCCCGGCCCAGCCCCGCCAAAGCCCGGCCCAGCTCCGGCCCAGCCCCGGCAAGGCACAGCCCGGCCCAGCCCAGCCCAGCCCAGCCAAGCCCGGCCCAGCCCGGAGCTCCAGCGGGGCGGCAGCTGCGCATGCGGCTCCCTGCTCCCCGGCCCCGCCCGCCCGGCGCGCTGCGCCATTGGCTGAGAGCCCGCCGGGATGCAAATTAGAGACCGCCTCCGCCCAATGGGAGAGCGCAGGGCGCGCCGGGATGCAAATGAGAGGGAGGGGCTGCGCGCTCCCGGCGGCGGAGAGCGGGGACGCGGAGCGGGATATATCGGGATAGATCGGGATATATTGGGATGTATTGGGATATATCAGGATACACCGGGATATACCGGGATACACCGAGATATATCGGGATACACCGGGATATATCGGGATACACCGGGATATATCGGGATGCACCGGGGTATATCGGAATACATAGGGATGTATCGGAATACACCGGGATATATCGGGATATATCGGGATGCACCGGGATACACTGGGATATACCGGGATACGTCGGGATACACGGGGATACACGGGGACACACGGGGATACACCGGGATACATCGGGATACATCGGGATATATCGGGATACACGGACCGCGACACACTGGGATATATCGGGATACACCAGGCACCGCCCGCGCGGTCCCCGCGCTCCCACCGAGCCGCTTCCCGGGGGGCGGGCAGGGCGGGGCGCAGCGGAACGATCCCTCCATCCCTGGGGATGCTGTCAACCCATCCATCCCCTGCTGAGGCTGCAGCGCCCCGGGAGGAGTGGGAATGACCTCTCCATCCCTGCGGATGCGATCATCCCCCATCCATGCCCTGCTGAGGCTGCAGCCCCCCGGGAGGAGTGGGAATGACCACTCCATCCCTGGGGATGCTATCACCCCCATCCATGCCCTGCTGAGGCTGCAGCCCCCCCGGGAGGAGCGGGAACGACCCCCCTGTTCCCTGCCGGGGCTGCCGACACCCCACCATCCGAGCCCCCGGGAGGAGCAGAGGATGCCCCGTGGGGAACTCGCTGCTTTCCATCTTCCTTGTCCCACCCCGCCTATCCCGGTGCTCCCAATTAGCAAATTGGGGGTGAAAATGAAGGTTTGAAACCACTCCTGACCCTTTGCTTTCCCAGTCTGCCTTTTCCCCCAGCTGGTGCAGCAAATCCAGCCCGGATCCATCCCCCAGGACACCTGTGGTCACTGACCTGGAGCTTTGGTGCCAGGGAAATGTGGGCTCAGAGCTACCCACCCAGGCTTGGGGCTCCTCTCCAGTCCCTCCGGCCATTCCTTACTACTCCAGGGCTGCCAACTGCGTGTTCCACGTCTCAGCCACACTTGGAGCCTTAAATTTCTCAGTCCCTGAGCTCCACAAGCTGGTACTTCAAGGAAAGAAATGCATTAAATGGCAGAAATATCTCCTGGGTATTTACAGCGTTCTTGCCCCACTGCGGGGAAGGGAGGTGGGATTGTGGCCAGGCAGGTTCCTCTGTAAAACACACCTTCTGGAGAGCTCAGTGTCACAAATCCCCTTCTGCCCGAAGGTTGTGACAGATAATTAACGGCCAAAGACTTACCTTCTTCCCCTGGTCGTGAGGAATTTCACATCACACAGGCTGCAGCTTTGCCTGCCACAAAACTGTGATCTCTGCACACCCAAAACCACCGTGAACAGCCAGGGAGAAATGAAACCTTTGGTTTAGGAGAGCAATAAATAATTATAGACACAACATCTGTTCAACCAGACCTCTATCAGCACCTTTCATGTTCACCTCTCCCCAGGAAGCTCTAAGGAAAAGAGTGAAGGAGTTTTTCCAGGTAGAGCATCACTCCACACCGGAGGAGCTGACATGCCAATCAGTTAATACCCAATTAGCAACAAATGAAAAAGGGGTTCATTATGACAGTGACAAAATTATTAAGTTGTCAGCCTGAGGGGCTCTGTTTTGATTTAATGATTAGAATAGACAACCCTAAATGAGTTATCCTGACCCTCTGATATGTGCTGGAAGAAGTTTTGAGAGCTCAGCAGATTTCTGCTCAGAACGTGGCAGCAAGGCTCTACACCAGAGCTCTAAATTTAGACAGTGCAACTGTTCCTTTTTATTCCCTTTAATGCTCGTTTTCCTCCTCAGTTCCATCCCTGAGTGCTCCCATGCCTTTGCTTGCAGGTGGGAGAGAATCAGAGAGGAATCCACAAATTAAGAGATTAATCTGGAAAACCATGGTGGTTCAAGATGCAACATCTACCCAGCACCAGATTTTTTAAAATTTCTGTGATTTAGGACCAAAACTGAGCTCCCAGTGCTGTCCTTCAGCTCCACCACACCACACCAGTATGGCCCAGTTTCCTTTGCTTTTAGCAACGAGCTAAGACGTTGCCAAAAATACATAATTTTGAAATTCCCCCCCGAGTTAAATGAAGAAAAGCAACTATTTACGAAACATGAAAGGCAGGAGTTGGGTTCTTTGTTAAAAGAAGATAATTGAGCTTCCTCCTTAAATCCTGGATCCAGTCCAGCTGCCCAGCAGTGCCAGGATATGGTGGGAAGTGATGGAATTTCTGGGTAGTGCTGATGCACTTTGCCTTGCACAGGTCTGCTAATGCACACAGAGCAGGCTGAAATTAAAGGTGCCACATTAATGAGCACTGCTTAATCAATGCTAATGAAGGGAAGGATGAGAGGTTTTTGGGTATTTGGGGGAATATTGGCCAGGATTGTCATCAGCCCTTCCTGCCCAGTGCTTCTTGTGAGGCTCTTGGCAGCAAAAACTTCTTTCATGTTATAGGAACATATAGATGTCTAAATTTATCTCCTGGAAAGGTCTGGAGGGAAAATGAGAATCTCTGTGCGGTGATAATCTATGCTAAAATCATCAAAATAAATCTATGCTGGAATAAATCAGCAGTGGAAATCAATTTACATCAGCTCTGGATCTCAACTCGCAGATTCTCTGAGCTACCAGAAAGCACTTGGCAAAGAAATTTTATTCCCACTTTGGAGTTACTTTTTTTTTGGGGAAAAAAAAAAAGAATTAAAAAGAGTTTCTTCCTCTGTGGAATTTTAGTGTAATGGCAACAAAACCAACAGAATTTCTGCAACACCCAGTTGGCTTCTGAATACTTCAAGGTGTGTCCACAAAGACATTTTGCCGTGGAATTAAAAATCCTGCAAATGGAAATATCCATTTCAAAACCTAATGAAAAGAGGGATGGGAGATGGATTTAAACAAACTGGGCCAAAAGAGCTTTCAGGAGTTCCCCCAGCAGGCTGATTTTCTGTCACGATGCTGCCCATGCCAATTGTTGCATTAGCTGCAAATAACTCTTGGTGATTTTAAAGGAGTTTTCCATGGATCCAGCAACCCCTGCAAGTGTTGGGAGGATGAAATCCAGGCTGGAAGAGCTCCATCTCTCCTTCCCAAATTATGGTGAAAGAACCATCCACTATTATCCCCATAAATCAAATTACAGAGGGGAGTTTACTTGCCAACGGGCATCTCTTGTTTTATAAACTTACAGGAGAAAATTCAAATTAAGTGTCATGATATGGAAATGACCGTGGGGATCAGGTCAAACATTTTTTACTCTGAGGAGGTAAAAAATCCTACAGCTTCTCAGAGAAACAGCCTGATGGTTTTTTGCACCCAAACCATCTCATTTTACGAGGGGAAATTCACTTTCCAGCCACACAAACAGGTCGATGTGAATGTACATTCGATCTGCAAATTCAAATTAACCTTCCAATTGATTTGGCTGCTTTTAACATCCTCAGAACCCTTCAGGAGGTTCCAAAAATAGCATTTCAAGGAGGCTGGAGTGTGTTTTTCAGAGGAAACGTCCTGAGCACCACGATGTGAGTTGTCCTCCCAGAGTTAATTCCCCGTGCTGTCCCTGCAACGAGCTGAGCTCTCTTCAGGGCTCCAGACAGGGATTGCTCTGTCAGGAGTTGTCCAACCCCCAGCAAAAATCTGCTGTTCTCTCCAAAGAGCTCACAGCCACAGCCTGCCCTGACCTGCAGCACAGCTCAATGCAGAATTTCTGGAACAGAGGCATGGGACATTCAGATGTCGTTGTCACCACCTGTCCCTTTCACCCTCTGACACCTCCCGGCCCACGGGAACCATGAGAAATGGCTGTTTTCAGTGATTTGCAGGGCATTTGGCCATTATAATTCCTTTTTCTGCCCCAAAAACCTACAGGGCACAGCATCAGCTCCCAGCCCTTGCTGTCCAGCCAGCTCTGCCTCCCTCTGAGCTGCAGGACAATCATCACTCAGGGAGAAAATGGAATTTTGACCTCTCTTCTCCCACCCTGAAATCCATTCCTGAGAGGACCACAGAACAGGACATTCATCATCACACACAAATTCAAAGAAATTTGGGGTTTGGTGAGTTTCCTGCTCCCAAATGCTGAGTTTCCTGCTCCCAAATGCTGATGGTTTTTGGGCTCTGAGAGTTCATGAGAACCACAAACCTCCCAACCCCACCTGAGCTTTGCTGCCAACATCATTTCCCAGTTTTACCACAACATCCCAGCAGATTTGATGTGCCTCAGACAGTCAAACATAAAGAACTTCAGGGTTACATTTCCCCCAAAAAAATAACTGTTCAGCACCCACTAAAACCAGATGAATCCTGCCCAGTGATGGCCAAGGTGGCACACCAAAGTGCCACTGTCACAGTGCCAGGAATTGCATTTATCCCTCAGAATAAAACCTGCATCAGCTCCAAACCCAGCAGGGAAATGTGGCCCCAAATGTTTAATTTTCCCCTCAAATCTTTAACCCAAATAATACATTGGCTCTGTGTCAAAATCCCTTGCTCCTTCCTGCATGAGAGTGTGGTTTTGGTAAATTTTGGGTGTAAAACTCCACGAGACACCCATTAGATGCATGGAGCAGCAGCTGAGCAGGATGATGGCTTTGAGAAGAAATTCAGATGAATTTAGCATTTCTGCTCATCACCCTTAGGTTTTTTTGCCCCAAACCATCCTGACCCACTGGAAGAACGTGCAAGTCATCCTCCCTCATGATTATTTTCCAAGCAATGGTTGTCGAAACAAGGCTAGAAAAATTGCAGGCATTGTAACAAATTAAACTCAGGACTGCATTTCCAGCTGTCTGGAACAGCTCCTTTGTTTTAGACAACAGTTCCATTAATGTTCCAGAGTCTGTGATTATTTGAGCTCTCAACAACATCCTGTTATTCATTATTTCTCTCCAGGAATGGACAACCACGACCCTGAGAGCTTTGAGGTTTTAGGAAAAAGTCCAGTCATGTCACAAGCTTCATCAGAGTGTTTTGCAAGCGAGTCCTCTCCTGTCAGTTCTAAAATAAAAACATTTTCCTACTCTCTGTTTATTCATTGTTGTTACAAAAGGCTTTGTTGGTTCAGCCCAGCAGTTTACACACTGTGCTCTGAGCTTCCCAGAGGGCCAGGAACTGTTGTAAGGGAGGCAAAAAAGGGATGAAAGGGGCACAGGGGAAAAACCTGGACCACTGGAGGAGTGTCAAGATGGAAAATGAGGGAGAGATCCAGGATCCCAGGGCTTGGACTGCTGTGGGAAGGTCTGAGCAGCTGCTCAGGCTCTCTGCAAAGCAGATTGAAGCCCCTGGGTTTGATCCCCGTTGCAATCCAACCTTGCTTTTCTCTGTAGATGAACCCTAAAAAGCTGTCTCTGTCCCAAAAAAGTCAGCAGGTGAGGAAAACAGAAGGAATAGGAATGACACACTTGGGAAATCTGGGAAATGAACTGGGAACAATGGCACTGGTCAAGAATCAGTGGCCAAGGCTTTTCAAAGCCCAGCTGGATGCAGCTCTCTCAGGTCTGGTCATGTAAGGAACAGGAATATTGAGCTGGATGTCATTCCAGCAGTGTCTTCTTGGGGATCAGGAACCTTCCAGCTTCTGCTCTGAGCTCAAAGCTGAGCTGATGGGAGCTGGGAAGGGCTGGAGAATCCTGAGGGAGCTGGGAAAGAGCTCAGGCTGGAGAAAACAGGGATCAGGGGGATCTTGTGGCTCTGCACAGCTCCTGCCAGGAGGGGACAGCCAGGGGGATTTGGGGTCTGATCCAGGGAACAGGGACAGGGCTGAGGGAACAGCCTCAGGCTGGGCAGGGGAGGCTCAGGGTGGACAGCAGCAGGGATTTCCTCATGGAAAGGGTGGTCAGGGATTGGAACTGCCCAGGGAGGTTTGGAGTGTCTTCCAAGGAGCACCTGGACGTGGCACTCTGGGCTGGGGACACGGTGGGGATTGGGCACAGCTGGGACACAGAGCCAGGAGGGCTTTGCCAGCCTGATCCGGTGAATAATCCTACAGCTCCCTGTCCTGGCACTGCCTGAACACCAAACCCTCAGCAGGAAACCCCTGAACACCAAACCCCACAGAACCAAATCCCTGAACACCAAACCCCATGGCAGGAAACTCCTGAACACCAAACCCCACAGCAGGAAATCCCTGAACACCAAACCCCACAGCAGGAAATCCCTGAACACCAAACCCCATGGCACCAAATCCCTGAACACCAAACCCCTCAGCAGGAAACTCCTGAACACCAAACCCCACAGCAGGAAATCCCTGAACACCAAACCCCATGGCACCAAATCCCTGAACACCAAACCCCACAGAACCAAACCCCTGAACACCAAACCCTCAGCAGGAAACTCCTGAACACCAAACCCCCCAGCAGGCAGTGGTGCACAGCAGCTCCCCAGAGCCAGGCCAAGGGTTTGTCCCCACCCCTGAAGGTGACATTCCTGTCACACCCCAGAGCAGAGCCCAGCCACTGACCCAGCAGCGCCAGGAGCAGCCCAGAGGGGAAGATGAGGCAATCCAGCCGGGAAGGAGGAGCACAGAGAGCTCTCCAAGGGCTGGCAGCTGGAATTGGCTCCGAGCTGAGCTGCAGACCTGTTGAATCAGCCTGAGCTGACTGAGCACTGCTGGAGTGAGGCTGAGCCTTCCTGAGCCTCCAGAGATGATCTGAACCCTGAGTGATGAGGCAGCACAGCCCAGGGGCAGCACGTGATGGATGGCTCCAAAATGTCCCAGACACAGAGGTTGGATTGCCCTTATCTTGCCCCACAGAATGATATATTGCAGTTTAATGTGGAATAATCACGTTCCCCTCTTGATCCTCTTGACAGTTAAGACCTCGGAGAAAAATATAAAAAATAGCTTGTCCACCTTGCTTTGTTAACTGTTTCAAAGGGGATTAAGACAAGATCTTTCTGTAAGTGACAGACAGGATGACTGTTTTAAACCTATAAAGCACGTTTTACCTGCTGAGGATTTAACCATTGATTCAGGCAATGGGTGCAGCCAGCTGGAAAACCAAAGATCAAGCATTCCTGCAATAAATTCCCGATCCAAATCATGACATTTATCCCAAGAGACTTCACTTCCCCCAGTGCTCACCACTCCTCTCAACACCATCCACTGGCATCACTGTTATGGAAAGCTAATGAGAGAAAACTCAAATGTTCTGTACCATCCCATTATTTCATCCCCTCAGTTAACATGTAGACAGTAATCTTTAAAAATACAACCAAAATCACTGTTTTAAAAGGAAATTATTGATATTCTGTGTGGGCTCTGATTTTTCACGGGGTTGTATTTCAAGTTTTTATTATGCTGGTACCATTTAATCGGAAAATAATTGATCTTTTCAGGGTTAATGTACTTCCTGCTTATACTTATGTCCCACAGGACATCAAATTGTCCAAAATCAGCTCTCAAAGTGTCCTGAGTGGCAGAACATTTGACTCCCTGAGACAAAAAAGCCCTTTGTTCTTGAAATGCACCTTGATTCGTCCAACAAGACTAAATCATCATGGGAAGTTACTCCTTTGGTAGCAACTCAGAGCAAACCTCAGGCATCTGCAGGGGCAAACTCTGGTTTGGGTTTGGGAAAGGAGGTTTGGAGTAGCGTGGAGCAAATCCCCCTGGTGTGTGGGAATCCCAAAAACCTGGGCCTGCCTTTGGGAGCTCTTTGTAACAACAAATCTGTGGGAATAGGGCTGGATGGAGCCCTTGGGTCACTGCAGCGGGGCTGAGCTGGGCAGGATGAGCCCCTGGTTTGTACTTTACACCTCATAATTTTTATTAATTTATATTTTTATATCACCTCCAGCAATGCTGCACCTTTCTGACCGCAGGAGAAAGTGATGCACAAACCCATATTGCGAATTCCAGGCACACTCTGCCCTGCTTGCACAACCCATAGCAGCACCAAAAATCAGGAGGCACATCCCAGAAACAGCTTCCAGAAGAAAAAGCTGCTCCAAACCCACGGCAGGCTGCTCAGAGAAACTCCTGCCCAGTGCCAGGAGTTGAGCAGGCTGCTGGTGGGTGCTTCATTCATTCATTTATTCATTCATTTCTTTCTGCTCTCCCAGCCTCTGCACAGGAGCCAGCATTGTCAGAGGCGTGCACCGAGCATTTCCTGGCTCACAGCTGAATAAATCCCTGTTTAAATCGATTTATTGGGGAAAGCAGATGGGCATGGGCAGCCAGACCTATGGGTTCGGTGGGTTTTGCCTCGGGGAGAGGATGGGCTTTTTTATCAGGCTTTATTATCAGGCTTTATTATCAGGCTTTATTATCAGGCTGTATTACACCCTGACAGACACAGAGAACCAGAAATATCTGCAGGAGTCTTAAAAACCTGGGAGGAGTTCTGGGTTGCTACGAGGATGCCACATTCCTGCGAAAAGTCCCAGATCTTCCCGAGTCAAAAATCCCCACCGTAGCCAGCGGAAATGCTGAAAAATCAGCACTGAAATGCAGCTGCCAGGGGTCACTCCGGCCTCTGTTCTCCCCGGGGAGCAGCGGCAGGAGTTGCCCCTGGAAGAATCCTGCAGGGATCTGATCCCGGTAGGTGGAGGCTCAGTGATGCTCCTTTTGCTCACAGCCTCCTTTCTGCTCGGTGCGCTGCATTCCCCGCCTGGGTGGGGCATTTCCCTCCCCTCGTGCCGGGGGAATCGCCCGACAAACAAAAAAGTGGCTGTTTCTCCCCGAGCAGGAGGGCAGGGCGGGGGGTTTGGGGGGTTTTCCTTTCTTCTCTGCCTCCCTCTGGCACACCTGCGGGGAGCTCTGGAGAGGAGATGCTGCTTCCCGACGGCAGCGGGGATGAGGGATGTAAACCCAGCGGCCGTAGGTGGAGAGGAGCGGTTCCTATCGCGTGCTCGCATGATAGAGATATATATAAATAAATACATCTCCACGGGTGCACCCACCTTGTCGTTCAGGTTCTGCAGCGCCTCCTTCCCCGTGGCACTCCTGATCTCCACCTTCCTCCCGAATTCAACAGATGGTTCCCCTCCCTTCCCGCTCTGCCTGGAGTAGACGGACGGAGCATCCGGACCCAGGTGGGCAACGTCCTTCTGCTTGGCCACCACTTTGTTACATCCGCGGCCCACCGAGAGCGAGTCGAAGTCGATGGTCTTGTTCTCCAGGGAGCCTTCGACAGGGCAGAACATGCCACAGAATTTCTGCCGGGGCTTGGGACTGCCCGAGCCCAGGTTCTTGAAGAAGGCTGGCACTTCTTCCTCCTCGCCCTGCCGCCCGTTCTGCTTCCTCTCGGCCATGGTCGCCCTGCTCGGGGGGGATAACAACAGCGGTAACCAGGAGGATTCTGCACGCACAACACACACACACGGGGAGAGGAGAGGTGGGGGGAAAAAAGAAGGGAAGCGATGGGAAAGAGATGGAGCTGGGTCCTAGAGACACGGCGACATCAGCTGCAAAGGGCTGTGCCCGGCACGTCCCCTGCCCCCATCGGCACCAGCCCGCCTGTGGCTCGCTCGGTGGCTTTGATGCAGCGCAAAGTTGAGGCGAGGATGGGGCAGATCCTGCTGCAATCAAGGGAGGAGGCTTCAAGTTCCCAGCAGCCAGATGGGGAGGGAGGGAAAAGGAGTGAGAGAGAGAGAAGCAAAAAAAAAAAAAATTTAAAAAATAATTAAAAAAAAAAAAAATGCTCACTCTGCAGCAGAAACTGAGGACTGCTCCGGAAGTGATGCGAGCGGTGAATTGGCAAATGGACTCGATCAGGTTGGAGCAGCAGCCCCCATCACACCCACCCTGGCCCCCTCCCCTTCCCCGGCGGGCGGCTCTCGCTGCTCCGGGGAGGCTGATGGGGACAGCACCTCCTCCCCTTGCCCGGCAGGGCACAGAGGTGCTCAGCCCCTTCCCTCCCTTCCTCCCGCAGCCTCCCCCAGCCCCGCAATGGTGGAGAGCTCCGGGAATCCCATTGTTCCTCACTTTTCCCAGCGCGGCGGAGCCGGAGGGCGGGAGCAGCTGGGAGCGCGGCTGGGTCAGTGGGGCTGCGGGAGCAGAGCGCTGACTCAGCTCGCTGGGGCTCGGGGCATCGCTGCTGCTGCTGCAGCCCCTCTTGAGGGGGGAAAGGGGCTGATTGATGGCACTGGAGAGAGGGTGAGAAAGAGAGACAGATGGGAGAGGGCTGTGGGAAACGGGGGAGAGAGGAAAACGAGCTGGCGGCCAGGACTTACCTCCGGGAGCCGAAATTAGTGACCTTGCGAGTCAATGAAGCCTCTGCAGTGCCAGGAGACCCCGGTGCCTCCCTGCGGGGGAGCAGGGGAGGCAGCCAGAGGCGGCTCCGGCTCGGGGAAGGTTCCTAGAGGAGGAGACAGAGCAGCCCCGTGCGCTCCTGCCCGCCGTGACAGCGACCCTGCCACCGGGCGAGGAGAGGCGGCGGGTGGGGAGATGGGCAGAGGGGAGATGGGGAAAGGGGAGATGGGCAGGGGGAGATGAGGAAAGGGGAGATGGGCAGAGGGGAGATGGGGAAAGGGGAGATGGGCTGGAGGAGATGGGGAAAGGGGAGATGGGCTGGGGAGATGGGCTGGGGGAGATGGGGAAAGGGGAGATGGGCAGGGGGAGATGGGGAAAGGGGAGATGGGGAAAGGGGAGATGGGCTGGGGGGAGATGGGGAAAGGGGAGATGGGAAAAGGGGAGATGGGGAAAGGGGAGATGGGCTGGAGGAGATGGGAAAAGGGGAGATGGGCAGAGGGGAGATGGGCAGAGGGAGATGGGCAGGGGGAGATGGGGAAAGGGGAGATGGTGACTAAGGAAGAATGGGGAGGAAAGGGGAGATGGTAGGCAAAGGGGAGATGGAAGGCAAAGGGGAGATGGGAGGCAATGGGGATATGGGGACAAGGGACAGACGAGGCCCCCGGCTGGTCCCTGCCCGGCCCCCGGCGCTGTCCCTTCAGCACCACGCGGCCGGAGCGGAGGGTCAGCGCGGCCGGGCTCTCGCTGCCCAGCGCCTGCTCCGGGTGACCAGGACCCTGTGGGATTCATCCCCCGGGGTTTGTACCCAAACCAGCCCCTCCGGGGCGCAGGGAGGGCTGCGGTCATTCCCCAGGGTTGTCCCCACTGGACCCTGGGGGTCCCTGGGGACAGAGAGCAGAGCCAGGCTGGTCACAGAGGTGACGAGTGCAGCACACAATGGGCCCAGCGTGGCTGTCCCCACCTGGGAACTCGTTCTTCACGTGTGCTCTGAGGCCGTCAGGATAATCCACATGCAATGCCCGTGCTGGCCAAACCCAATGGCCAGGCTGGCGATCGCCATGCATTATTCATTGCCAGGCGTCTTTGCACATGCATACATTAATTGTTAATTGAGAGGCATCTGTGTCCAAATGGCTACCGAGCACCTTGGCAAGACTGAAAAAAAAAAAGAAAAAAAACTGCACTAAAAGCAATAAATCGAGGTGTTTTTAAAAAATAATAATAATCCCGGAGCTCTCTGCCTGCAAACCACACCCAACTCAAGGCGTTTGCACCAAAAGGTGGAAAAACCACCAAAGCCAAGGTCACAGCTGAGCGAAGCCCTGTAATAAATGCACAGCACAGTGATAAAAGACTCCAGACTAAAAAAGAAAAAAGAAAAAAAAAATAATAATAAGCCTGCAGCTTGGCCCTGAAGGCTGAGGCTGATGTGCTCTGGTAACTAATGAAGGAGGGAGGAATCCAGAGGCAGGAGGAAGCAGCCCCACCTCCTTCCCCATCCCCGAGGATCCAGCCGGGCTGAGCTCAGGTGCGTGGCTGGGGCTCGGAGCCCAGCTGGGCTCTCAGGTACACAGCAGCGCTGCTCGATGGAGCATTTATAAATATTAATGGCCACAGCAGGAGCGCCGGGGAGGCTCCGGCAGGAGGAAAGCCTCGCAGGGGTTGTGCTGACACGTTCTGCAGTCTGCTGGGAGGGAGGGAGGCAGCCTGGAATTCAGCTCCTCCATCCCTCGGCACGGCCCGGGGAGATGCTCAGATGGCCGCGGGATTTGTGCAGGGATGGGGAGGATGTGCCAGGAAAGCCGGAGGGATGCAGACAGGAGTGAAATCCTGAACTCCTAAACGTCTCGGAGCTGCTAAAGGTCATTGCCAAAGGCTGAGCTGTCCTGCTGCACGGATCTGCCTCTCTCACAATAACCCCTCAGCCACACACTGAACCTCCTGCTCCAAGTGCTGCTCCTTTCTGCTCACACTGAGGACACACTCAGCAGAATCTCAGGTATTTTGGGTTTGTATTTCCAGCCAGGCTCGTGGGAAGTCTGTCAAAGACCTCAGCTGTGTCTGCTGATCTGCTGAGGCTCTGGCTGGTCTCACATATTGAATCAAAGATGATTTCAATCAGCCAAAAAGAAGTTCAGGCACTCCAAAAGAGACTGAACTGTGGAAAGACATCCTCCTTGGACTGTATTCTCCTTTTCGGGTATTTCAGAGTATCTGCATAACACACTTTCTGGTTTTATGGTCCTTTCGTGGACACTGAAAGGAAAGGAGGCAATTTTAAAAAGTTTTTAACTCCACCTATGAAAATTGTGTGTCAGATCTTGCAGAACTCGCAGCTGTAGCAAATTCTATTTATTCTATTTCACTGGAACTGAAACATTTAAATATACCTGAGTGATTCCACAGCTTTATTCGTCAAATATTTCTTCCTCCAGCAAGACTCTGATCATGAGTAAAGCTGCACCAGGCAGTGCAGTGAGAACTCAGACCCCCAAAATCACCCTGACTTCAGGACCAGACAGGAATCATTGCCCACAGGAGTCCCACTGAGCCTCTACAGTGCCTGACACAAAACCTTGTACAGATTCCAGAATTCCCAGTCAGGTGTATCAGATTCCCATCAACTTTGTAATCATAAAGAGAATATGGGGTGATGGAATTTATATTTCAGTTTGAGTTTAGCTGTATTACACTGAACAATTCCTGAGTGGTAACTTTAAACCAGCAACTGGATATGCCTGTGCTCTAAGCATGGGAATAACCAAGTATTCCTGAAAAATCACTGGGAGCTGATAATCCATGTGTTGGATATTCCCATAGGGTGTCTATTTTCACTGAGAACCACACAAATTACTCAGGGAATGACACTGATCCTCACCTGAATTTCATAAACCCAGCACCAATATCAAAATTCCTGAGAAAACTGCTCAAACTTGGCCCTACAAAGGTGGGGAAACACTGGAGAAACCTAAACACAACCTGAGAAATGGATCAGCTGGAATAACACTGGCAGCTCCAGTCTCCATGCAGCAGCTTCATATTCTGCTCCTGTAATGAGCATTAATTAGTTCTTGCAATAGCAGTGACAGGGGTGAGCAGAGCAGGACAACCTGAGCATTTATTTGCAGATAAACCACTTAGCAACACGTGAAAATGGGTTAAATTCATAATATGGCATGTGGATGGTATAAATTGATAAAAGGAACAGCAGAGGGAAACTGAAGAGAAACACATCATCAGTTTTTATCATCCTAAAGCTCTGGACACCTCAGAGCAAGTGACTTCCAGCAGGAATAAACCCCAGAAAAGTGAAGTGATGAATAGAGAGCTTGCCTGGAACTGCAGAGGAGAGTGGCAGAACTGGCCTAATTTGAGATTCTTTTATGCTCTTGCACAAAAGTCCTTCAGTGCCAGAAGTACTACCTGCCTTGAGCACTCAGCAGCCCAGGAGAGGAGAGAATCCCTTGGCAGGGACAAGGGGAAGGATGGCACCGAGAGCCTGGAGTGCACAGATTTCTGAATAAAAGAATTTTACACTGATAGGAAAGCAATGTGAGCACAGAGATGGGCAGTGAGTTGGCTCCTCGTCAAACAAGGGGAAAATTGGGTCTCTTTTCTCTCTTTTCGTGGACAGAGACTCTTTTCATGGACAGAGCCCTGGAATGAGGCTGGAGAACCTCAGGAGCACAGGACTGATCCCTATGTCACACCAGGGGTGATCAGGGACTTCTGATCTCTTATTCCATCCAGCTGAGACATCCCTGGTTATTTTACAAAGGCCTGGCCAAGGGGAATGGCTTCAAATGTACAGAGAGTTGGTTTAGATTGGATATTGGGGAAAAAATTCCTCCCTGGGAGGGTGGGGAGAGCTGGGATGGAATTCCCAGAGGAGCTGTGGCTGCCGCTGGATCCCTGGAGTGTCCAAGGCAGGGGTGGCACTGGATGGGATTTAAGGTCCCTTCCCACCCAAACCATTCTCTGATTCCACTCCTCACCCATGAAATGTCTAAAGCTGCTTTATTCCATTTCATTCCCAAAGTTACTTCCAAGGCTGAACAATCAAACTTGATTTGAATTAGAAGCAGAGCAATATAAGCTCGATGTTGATTTATTTGCCTTCCATCCTTAGGTGAGATAATTGCTGCAAATACGGAATTTTCTTCATTATTTAACAATTAACAACACAGACAGAAATGACAGCAGTATATCCCTCCATTAAATCGCCATTATTGAACTAAATGACACCAACTACTCCCAAATCTGGGGCTCTCCCTACTGCAAACAATTCATTATTAATACTGCCAGTGGGTGCAAGATTTATCATGCAAGGCAGGATCCCAGGGAAATTTGGGTGTTTGCAGAAGCAGAACTCCACACAGCCAATTCTCCAGTGAAAATGAGCAAAGACAGAGCCTGGCAGGAGTCAGTATTCTAATTTAGGGGTGGCTTGGAGATCTCCAGCCTGGATCCCTGTTTGGGGATAATCCTTAAGGTCCCTTCCAGCCTCAAACACTCTGATTTTCAAAGAGAACCTGAACAAAGCTCGAATTTAAACCAACAACCAGATTTTAGGGATGCTCAGAGCAAAGGTCTGGGATAACCAGCACTGCTTGCAAAATTACACAGACCTTAAAAATATCAATTTGTTGCACTGCAATAATCTGAATTTCCCTGCCTGGCCAGAAGCTGGGAAAGCCACTTTCCCTCTCTCTCTGGGTCTTGCCTGACCCATTGCTTCTCCCTGCATCCCGAACTGGAATTTGGAATTGGAATTTGGAATTTGGAATTGGAATTTTCCAAGGCGCAGGATGGAGAGGCGGCACAGACTAACTGCCACTTCCAGAATATTCCTTCAGGATCCAACCGAATCCTAAAATCCATTGGGCTGGAAATTGCTCTGGCAGAGCACGAGGACTGAAAGACCAAGTAGTCCACGGAGGAATCATTAAGCAGCTTCCCCGTGGGATATGATAATTGCTGGAGTGGCTGACAGCTTTTCTTGGCGGTGAGCACTCAAAGCCCAGACACATTATTTCAGGAACATTAAAGACCAGCAGAAAGTCTTTTGATAAATGAATAAAGTCCATTCAGATGCTGAGACAAAGCTCTTTTTTTTTTTTTTCCCCACCACGGTTCTTTTTATTTCTGTTTATCCTGTGCCTCACTTTTCCTGGATGGTTTTGTCCTCAGCAACCTCAGCGAAGATGAAGTAGCCCTGGCGAATTTCTGCCACTCAAATTTCGTTGCCAGTGGGTTTCAGTCTGTGAAAACAGATGGTTTGAAAGCCACATTGTGCCACCCAACAGTACAAATATTGAGTCAATTAACAGAGGATTTTCCAAAGGCGCAAATGGCAATGAAGCCCAAAATTCCCAGTGAATTCCAGAGGGAGCAGAGATCCTCACTGCCACCAAAATCTCTCCTTCCTAATTCAGTGTGTGAAGGGCACCAGCCTGCCCTAAACCAGATTTTTCTCAGCTATTCCCAGGATGATCATGAGCAGAAACAACAGCAATCTCTCAGAAATGTTCCGTATTTAGCACAGAATTCCCAAAATTGTCGATTTCCTCGAGGTCTGTGGGTGTCCTGTGACATTTGGAATTCCCAAAATTGTCGATTTCCTCGAGGTCTGTGGGTGTCCTGTGACATTTGGAATTCCCAAAATTGTCGATTTCCTCGAGGTCTGTGGGTGTCCTGTGACATTTGGAATTCCCAAAACTGTTGATTTCCTCGAGGTCTGTGGCTGTCCTGTGCCATTTGGGAGCCTCAGCAGAGCTGAATTCGAGCTGCTGACAGAGATGCTTCTCCCAGCCACAGTCATTAGGAGACCTCACCCGTCTCACCACAGCCAGGCAGCATTAAATATTTACATTTCTCTCCGAGTGTGACAGCTCCTGGCTCAGCACTCCTCACACCCTGGGACTGGGCAGGAAACACCCATTGATTTGGGAACTGGAATTAGCTAAAATTCTGCCAGCATCATCCCAAAAGGAACCAGAATGGATAATGGCAAAATTAACCATTGGAATGTGGTTTAAAATCTGACCTTCTCAGAAAAGGAGCTCTGGAAAAGCAAAGAGGAAGGAGTGAGTATCACTTCATGTCCTGTCACTGGGATCTCTTGACTGCTCCCACCTCCCCTGAGAAGATCTCCCCACTGCAGGCATTCCAGAGCTGTGATCCCTGTGGCTCCACAGTGCTCTGGGAATAAATAATGATGACAAAAATGACAAAGCAGAGCTTGGCCTGTGAGGAATTCACCTGCTCGGCTCTGAGCTCCCTGGGTTCCTCTGAGATACAGCAGCACTGAAAATAAAAATCAGCTCTACATTCAACATGAGAAGGAGCCCAGGCTCATGATAAACAATTTCTGCTTGGATTAATGTGCTGTGATTGCACTGAAATGAAGTCCATCTTCTCCTTCAATTCCAGCTTCAATTCCAGCTTCAATTCCAGCTTCAATTCCAGCTTCACCTTCCCTTTCAGCTGCCCTGGAATTGCCCTTTCCCATCCCTGCTCTTCCCTGGCAGTTCTGACAGTATTTCCCTCTCAGGGAAACTGCCTCCCCTTTTATTGAAATGAAAATACTTGGATGTAACAAAATTATATCCTGGGAATATCCAGGGAAGGTTTCCCTGGGCGCTGGAGTCAGTCTGGAGCACCTAGAGGTAACAACAGGATCCACACTTGGATCAGAGCTGAGAATATTCCTCACACATTCACACAGCACGGAAATCCTTCCCCTCTCCCTCACCACGGATTCACTGTGGATACCTGAGCTCAGAAAAGTTAAAAAATAAGAGGTTTTTTCCCATCCCAGGCTCCAGGGAGGGAGGGATGGAGGATGGAAACGCCCAGGTGAGTTCAGAAGGTGCTGCTGGCTCTGTGAGCTCCACTGCTGGAATCTCTGCCAGTTTGCTGCACAAAAACCCTTAAGCTGCACTAAGCAGCTTCACCTCGTGTTTGGGGATGGCTTTAGAGCCTATTTTAAACCCAGGGTGCTGTCTGCACAGGTAGGCTCTGAAAACAGCTCTAAAAATGTCAGCCAGAGACAAGAACAGAGGAGAAAGAATTGCTGCACTGGAAATCCAGTGGATATTATATATATACATATATATCTCCAACTGGAAAAAAATGGGGAATAACCACAAAAAAAACCCCCAGATTTCCAAGCAGTGCAATACTTCCAAGTCAACAAAATAGAAAAAAGCTTCATCTAGGCCTCACATGATTATTGCAGCAGGCCATGAGCTGCACAACAAATAAACACACACAGAAACAGCAGCTTTTCCCAAAGGTCTCAGGGAAAGGTTTTCCTGATGACCATTATTTCAAGGGAACTGGGATTTGGTTCAATGCAATAACAAAGAACAGGGAGGATGAGCAGTTAAACAAAAATTCCATGCTGGAAATTTCAAAGCCAAAAACCCAAACCAAGCCATCAAACCAAAAGAGAAATGAAATAAAATCGTCTCTTGTTTTCACAAAGGTTTCTCTCCCCTCCACGTGTGATGCCTGGGAGAGCCAAGTGCAGGCTGGAAAGACACTTGGTGCCACATAATTTTAATTTAAAGCTCAGAAGAAGCTCCAAGTTCCCATTTCAAGCAGCAGCACGACCTGGGCTGTCCCTACACTGCTCAGATTCCTCATTTTGCTGCCCCAGCCTGAAAACCCGAGCAGGACTCTCTGCCCAGCAGGAGAGCTCAGGCTCCTCCTCAGCCCCCAAAACCATTTGTCATTTCTGCAAATCTCCTCTCATTACACTTCCAACAGCCCCACGGACAAAGGCAGCATTCTTGGCCTGGCTGTACACACGGGAAATGAGGCATAGAAATTCAAATTCACCTCCAGCCACGGCGGCAGCCTGGGACAGAGCAGGACAGCAGGCCTGTGTGCAGCCAGGGGATCTTCCTCCAGCCCTGCTCTGTCCTCACACCTCCCAGCCCTGCTCTCCAGGCAGGAATAGCATCAGGAATAGGAAAAGGGATGAGAAGAGGAGCAGCTCTGAGAGCTCAGATCTCTCTGTGCAGAACCCATCAGTCTGGGGCGTTGCGGCTGCTGCTGCCATGAGCCAATGTCCTCATGTTGCACTTATTAAATAAATCTAATCTTATTAAAGTGCATTACAAGCTTTCATTTCATAAATCTGTGTGCCTCCCAGATCGCCCAGAGAGTTAACTCCTGCCTGGGCTCTGCTTTTCCTCTCCACAGCCTCGCAGAAGACATTCCTGACCAACCTGTGATCTCATTATTCCTGAGTTTGGAATGGTTCAAGGGAGGATGGGAACACCCAGAGTGCAGCTTTAGCATCCCAAAAACTTGGTGCTGATGTTGCAAAAAGAGTACAAGTTGCATTCCCTCCAATATGTGCTTTTCACATAGAATTTTTTTGTTTAAAATCCCCAAAAACCCTGTTGGAATGAAAGCACAGGGCAGTATTAACTTTTGTAGAACAGCAGCACCAGGAGGTTCAGAATTTCTTCCATTCTGTGCAAAACAGCCTTTGGTGTGCTGGGATTTTGTTTAAAGATCTGAGGCCAACACGAAACAATTCCTTAAATAAACCTGAGTCAATCAAAATGTAAAATTTCCATCTGGTAAGGAACATCTCCTCTGGGGGCCAAGCAGGTGGAGTTACACTTTTGTAGGATCAAAGGAAATTTTTGCAGAGGAAGTTCTGACTTCAAGATGAAGAGCTGCAGTTTAAGAATCACTTAATTACCTGCAAAGATATTTGAATAAGTATTTTATAAATATTTGTATAATGTGAAGAAATCGATACTTTGGGTTTTTAACCCATTAATTCTTTAGTGGGTAGAAAATTTGATGTGGGGATTAAAGACATAAACACACAACAACAGAATGAAATTACTTAATATGTCTACTGCACCAATACATCAGCATCTCAAACATCAGGTTTGAGAAATATTAGTGTTAAAGCAAACAGTTGTTTGCTAATAAGAAAATGAACACAACTTAGCACCAACAGAATTATCTGAAACACCATCAACTGAGCTCCTTCCCCACTTCTGGGGGAGTTTCTCCTCCTTCAGCCTGAACAAGCCTCATCCCTTCAGTGTGACCCATGGACAGGACTCAAATATCTCAGATAACATCAACCCTGAGCTTCCAGCTCAGATCCATCCCTGCTCTCCCATGTTTTCCATGGCAGCAGCAGCTCCCAGAGGGAGAGCAGTGCTGGCAGAAGGAAAAGAGCTGCTTTGTGTGAGCAGAGGGAATGCCTGGACCGTGATAAAGGAGAACAAATTCAGCCTGCAGAGCTCGGGGAGCTGCTGACCCCACCGGCCCTGGTTCATCCTGCAAACACACCCTGAGCTGCTAAGGCCTTGAGGGGCTTGGCTGAAACAGAGGTTAGACAAAGTTGAGAGAATAAAATGCAATTAAATTTATTGAAGGGCTTCAGGTGCATTCAGGGCACTCACAGCTCACCCAGGGCTACACCCAACATGGACACAAAGTCACAGGTTTTTCATACTTTATAAGTTCTGTCCATTTGCATATTGAGCTTTAATCCTCCAATTACAGCTTCAGCTAATGAAGTCAATTACTCCAAGTTTGCTCCCCCAGTTCATTCACTGATTTTACGTGTTTTGGGGCTCTGAGACAATAAAGTATCCTTGAGTTTTGAGCTTAGAGAGGAGTTGTTTTGTCTAAAAATGCTGAGAAAAGGAGCTCAGCACCCTACAAGGAGTCCAGTTACACACTAAAATCACAGACACACCAAAAACACAGCAGCTAAAATCCTAAAGCATCACCTCCACCTCCCCGAAATGCCCACCAGCACTCCCTCCTGCGAAGATCCCACTGCACCAAACCCCCAAAATCCCCTCTTTGTGCTCCACAGCCATATGGCTCCTCGCAGAGCACACAAAGGCAGCCAGCCCAGCTCACAAAGGCAGCCCCGGGCTCGCAGGGGTTAAAGAGGAAAGGCAAGCCGTGAGGATGTTTGGAACAGCAGGGCATCAGCTGGGGCTGCACGGAGCTTTCCCCAGCGCCAGCAGAACAAAACCAGGAGGCAGAAAGTTACTATAGCAATGGCAGCAGAATGAGGCTGAGAGAGGGCAGAGCTCCTGCGAGCCCCAGCAGCTCCTAAAGCCTCTCCCTTCTGCAGAATTGCACAGAATTTTGGTTTAAATCACACTGAAATCGGGCCCAGCTGAGGACAAAGCACAGCCAGGCACCTCCTCATGCTCCAGGGGCTGAAGCAGCCAAAAAGTCACCCCTGGTTGCAGAATAAAAAGATCAGGCTGGCTTTATGTGACAAGAAGCACTTGTCCCCTAAATAAAGCCTTTTCCCAGGCAGTTCATCAGCTGTGGATTTGTTCAACTCCAGCAGGTGAAAGCTCTGCTGTGATCCCACTGGGCAGCAGAGTGACCAGGGGTGACCAGGAGGTGACCAGGTGGTCTCAGGTGTCCAGGAGCAGCTCCACACCTGGCCTTGAGACTCCTGCAGAGTGTCTGGCTCAGCCCACCTGAAAGGGACTGGTGTGAAATGAATTCTGCAGAATTGCACTGCAGATCACTGGATTTTGGTTTAATCCACACTGAAATTAGGCCCAGCTGAGGACAAAGCACAACCAGCCACCTCCTCACTGCTCCAGGGGCTGAAGCAGCCAAAAAGTCACCCTTGGCTTTTAATGGTTCTTCATAAAAAGATCAGGCTGGCTTTATGTGACAAGAAGCACTGTGGCTGCAGAACCCTCCCCTAAATAAAGCCTTTTCCCAGGTGGTTTATCAGCTGTGGATTTGTCCAACTCCAGCAGGTGAGAGCTATGCTGTGATCCCACTGGGCAGCAGAATGACCAGGGAGTGACCAGGGGTGACAAGGGGGTGACCAGGAGGTGACAAGGGGGTCTCAGGTGTCCAGGAGCAGCTCCAAACCTGCCCATGAGGCTCCTGCAGAGCTGGACTGTCTCTGGCTCAGCCCACCTGGAAGAGGCTGGTGTGAAATGAATTTGGTTGTGCTGGTTCAGTTTTCAAAAGTGCTGGGGTGAAACTCAGCCCACCTCTCACAAATCCACACCAAACCAGCCCTGGGAGATGCTGGCTGGGACAAAGAGAACCCCCTGGAATTGTAAAAAACCCCAGAGCCATGGTTTGGTTCACACACACCCCTACATATCCTCCCTGCTCCACAGATCATCCCCTAAAAGCCTAAAAATCACAATTTCAACACTGACCAGCAGAGATGCTGAGGGATATTCAGCGCAAAGAAAGAGATGATCAGCCAAAGAACACCACGGTGGGAATGTAAATTAAAGCAGCCACAATACCTGCTCACCACCGGGGCTTTTAACAGATGATGGGAGCACAAAAGTGCCTTAAAAACCACTCCCCGGGTCTCCCTGCCGTTTATCCCCATGTCAAATCGAGCGATTAAGATCAGACCCAGAGGAATTTCCCCATTCAGCACAGGCTCTGGGCTGCATTTCCCTCCTCTATTAATAAACAGTTGCCGTCTGAGTTCTGCCGCAGATTCACAGTGGGAAAGCAGAGCAGCCTGGGACCACTTCTGCCAAAAATCTTGCAGTTTTCATTTCTGGGTGAGCAGAACCAGCTTCTTTCAGCAGTTCTGAGGCAATGAACGCCCAGCAGTGACCATCCATCCCCACCTGGTCATTCCCCCGCCCAGCACCACTGCCTGATGCTTTTGTTTGCCTCACATCTCTCACCTTTCCTCCCTAATTTTCCATGCTGACCGCTCTCCTCACGAGCTGGGGGGCTGCAGCAAGCTCTGCTTTCTAAAGAGGCCTCGTTGCCTTGGTTACCCCTCGCCAAGCCTCTCCCGAAATCTGCCTTCGCCTCGGATTTGCCCAGCTTTCCCTGCTTTCCGAGGGATTTCCTCTCCCAGACAGCTGGGCTTGGACGGATCAGTCAAATAAATACAAAACCTGAGGGAAACGCCCTCGGATGTGCATCAGCTGTGAATTCTTGTGCAGAGCTAGGTGAAAAGCAGCCAAACCAGGAGCACAGGAGGCACTGCTGCAGCGATTTGGCCACAAAGGAGGTCTCAGAGCACTCAGGCTGGAGTTGGCAGCAACTCTGCTGCCCTCGGTGGTGAGACAGAACTGAAACTGGGGCATCACTGTGCTCCCTCCACCCCAAAGCCCAAATCTCCTCAGTCTGAACAAGCCAAGGGAGGAGAGAAATCCCTTTGTGACCATTTTACAGACAGGAACAGCAGGGTTTTCAGATGGTCAGATCTGAGGGCTGCAGACGTCACAGAGGTCCCTGTTGGGCACAGGGAGTCACCCCAGGGTGGGTTCAGGATGTTCAACACAGACCAAAATTACACCCAGAGATCCATCAGGGGCTGCTTTTGACAAACAGACACATGGAGAAAAAACTTGGATGTGTCAGTGGGTAAAGCCAAAGAAGAAAACGAAGCCAAATCCAACCAAAGCAGCATTCCCAGTTTCTTCACTATCCTCCCGTTCCTAGAAATTAGCTATTTTGTGTAGTTAAAAATACCACCTGATTAAAATTTCCAGCACTGTCTGGGAGAGTTGAATCAGAGCCCACTAAAATGTTAATACTTACTGAGAAAGGTCTCTGCATTCTTCTGCGTGGAGAGCAAGTTAGGTTTGGTTAATCCCATTTTTGGAAAGCACTGGCAGCATTTTTCAGCACTGCAAACCAAAGAGTTATTCCTGCCCGTGTTTATGATATTTCTAATTGTCACATCGAGTGAAAAAAACGTATTTAAGGATGGGAAATAAATGAGATGTCCTGCAGCTCTCCTGCTCCACCTATGTGGAGCTGCAAAGCCAACCTTGAAGTCTTTCAGGGTCGAAGCTTAATTGGATCTTCCAGACAGCAACAATCCACTCCTCGCCCAGGAGTGCCAGAAAGGAGAAAGAAAAAGGACAAGGAATTTTAATTGCACTGTAATCCTCCCTTCTTGCAAACGCCACATTGCAGGGACCTAACAGACTAGAACCAAAAGCTAAAATTCACCGGGAAATCCTCAGGAGAGAACACATGAAAATCCATCCAGAGATGGATCTCCAGGCAGTTGGCCACGCTGTTGTTTAATGCAGGAAGTAATATAAATTAAACCATTTGTCACTCCTAGCTGAAAGGAAAAAAGGGACCCAGCCAATTTGTCAGTGGATTTTGCCTCCTTCATGAGTGCTGTACCCTTTTTCCAGCCTCTCCATGCCCTGCTCCAGGCTGTCAGCAGCTCTCACACTCAGCTCTGGCACTGGGAAAACGTTTCATTCTATAGTTCATCTATCTTGGTGAGAGGCCTATAAATAGAGACCATTTCCAACCCTTGTTCCTGGGCCCTATCCATCCCCCTGAACAGCAAAATTTCCTTTCAGCACTGCATTAATCAATGGTTGTGCACTGATGGTGATGGGGAGCAGCCATGGAGCCACCCTGCACCCTGAAACCCCTGCAGGTCATCACTTCCAGCAGGAGTGATCCCAATCCCATGAAATCCCATGAAATCCCATGAAATCCCATGAAATCCCATGAAATCCCATGAAATCCCATGAAATCCCATGAAATCCCATGAAATCCCATGAAATATCCAAGGTTGACAACAGGCTGCCAAGTCAGTTCCTGAAAATCCAGCCAAAGGTTTCTCAAGAGGATTCAAAATCCTGTTCCTGTTTGGTCTGTGCTGCCCCAGGGAGGATGGGGATTGGGGTTTGTTTTTTAGGGAGTTGCTGCACTCAGGTTTTATCCCTTGACCAAACCCTGTCAGAGTCTCCAACCCAAATTTGGTGTGGCAGCACTTAATTCCAGGGCTATGGACTCTTGTCCATTTGCATCATGGAATCATGGAATGGTTTGGGTTGGAAAGGATCTTAAAATCATCCAGTTCCCCCTGCCATGGGCAGGGACATCTCCAACCATTCCAGGGTGCTCCAACCTGGCCTTGGACACTGCCAGGGATCCACAGCTCCTCTGGGAATTCCATCCCAGCTCTGCCCACCCTCACAGGGAAGAATTTCTTCCCAATATCCCACCTAGCTCTGCCCTCTGGCAGTGGGAATCCATTTCCTTTTGTCCTGTCATTCCAGGCTCTTGGAAAATCTCTCTCCAATTGTCTCTCTCCTGTTGGCTCCTTCAGGCACTCTGAGACCACAGTGAGGTCACCCCAAAGCTTCTCCTCTCCAAGCTGAACATCCCCAACTTTTCTTCCCTCCCAGCCTTTCCTGCTCCATCCCTGGGATCATCCTGGAGCTCTCTCCAACCCCTGCTCCCTCACGGGGCTGTGGTGAGGCCTCCAAACTCTTAAAACCCAACTTTAAAAGCATCTTTTATTTGTGACCATCACCATGTCAGAGCCAAAGTCCCACAAAGAGCCAAGGCAGGGTCCTGAGGGCTGTGCTGGTCCTGCAGGATCCAGGCTGAGGTGCCTTGGGACTTCAAAGGGGTTTTGTGTGGACGTGAGGGTGAAAATCAGACTGCATGTGCTCCTTGTGCTTGTCCCTGATTGCCCCAGCTAATGAGTTTTTAGTGCACTGAACCCTGCTTAATACATTGCCTGATAAAATGGGAGTAATTAATTAATTATCCAAAAGGGCTCAGCTTTTGATCGTTGTTATGCACTTACCACAGCCAGGCTCCT
The DNA here is from genome assembly GCF_008360975.1 of Lichenostomus cassidix. Taxonomy (NCBI): domain Eukaryota; kingdom Metazoa; phylum Chordata; class Aves; order Passeriformes; family Meliphagidae; genus Lichenostomus; species Lichenostomus cassidix. Next base: position 2,564,290 of record NC_139502.1, on the reverse strand, counting down.
TCCCAGCCTCCCCAGCACCACAAACCTCTCCTTTCTGCTGCTGGGCACAGTCAGGGCCTCTCTGGTGGGTTCTGTGGCTGCTGGCCACGCTGTGTCCCTGTCCTTTGTGGGGACAAACACTTGGCCTTGCTGCCACTTGGCCCTTGCCAAGCTGCTCCCAAGTCTCCAGTCAGGACTGTGCTGGAGAGTGAAATTATCACAGAATCACAGCTTGGTTTGGGTGGGAAGGAGACTTAAAATCATCCAGTGCCACCCCTGCTGTGGGCAGGGACACCTCACACTGTCCCAGGGTGGGCCAACCTGGCCTTGGACACTGCCAGGGATCCACAATCTGTGCCAAATTGCTCATCTGCACTGCCTGAGGACAGATCTTCTCCAAGCCCTGAGCCCTGCTGAGCTCCCTGTGCTGCCACACTCTGATATCCACCCTTGGGTTGGAATTGTTTGTATTCCCCTTGGGAAGAGCAAACCCACCGCACTGGGGGTGACAGTCCCTCTATCCAAAACTCCAAACTCATCCCCTAAATCATCACTGGCTCCAGTTTATGGAATTCTGCTGATTCCAGGGGTCTTTCCTGCTTGGCTCTCTCCTCACACTGATCTGATTTTGGCAGATGCCAAGTCTCTCCTCCTCCTTTATCCAGCTGAAGCTTCCCACCTTCTCTCCTGTTCCCTTTTAACTCAGCTGCCCCTCTCTCCTGGCACTGAAACCCTGGGAAGTCACCCCGAAAGAGGAACTGCAGCAAACTGCCACACTTCGCTCTTTACTCCTCACAGCTGAGGAGAAAAGTGTCTTCCTTTATCTGAGGACTGAAAAAGGAACTGATGCTCCTGCAGGAGTCTCTCTGTGAGGAAAAAAGGGTTTCTTCCACCTTAGTGGCAAATGTTTTCACTTCTAGTGGAGGGGGAAAAAAAGAGAAATCTGAAGTAAACTCTGAAATCATCCAAGGCCTCTACACTCCTCACAACATATTTCCAAACACTCTGGGGGTTGATATTTTGACATTCTTTACTGAACTGCACAGTGAACAGCTGAAGGTACAGCCTGGGATCTTTGTGGGTGCAGAAAACATACAGGGTTTTTGGGTTTTTTGTTTGTTTGTTTGGGGGGGTTGTTGGTTTGTTTGTTTGTATTTTTGTTTTGGGTTTTTTTGCATTTTGGAGGGCTCTTTTGGATTTTTTTTCAGGTTTTTTTTGTTTGGAGTTTTTTTTGTTTGGTTTTTTTTTTGGGGGGAAAGATAAAGCAGCACCTGCACAGCTCTCCAACCTTAAAACAGGAGGCAGGAGAGGAGTAAACCTTGGATAAAGGAAAAGAAGATAATATCAGCCTTCCACTAGAAAAACCCTCACTGTAATTCAGGCCAAGATCATCACAGAACTCCAGACCGTTCCACTGCATTCAGCCATGCCTGGATAAAGCTGAATACATCAGGGTCAGGCTCTGCCAGAACGATTCACCCAGCCTGAGTCACTGTGCCCTCCTTCCCCTGCTCACAGACCCAGCAGAGCTCTGAGCTGCTCAGGAGATGGGGAGGCTCTGAACCCTGCAGATAATTCCTCTGGATCCTGAGCGAAATAATCCTTCCATCAACACCTAAGCATGGATAAACTCAGGAGGAGCCCAGCCCCAGGCACAAGTCTGCTCAGGGAGCAGTGAGTGCTGCCAGCAGCCTCACATTCCAGCCTGGGTGGATCCCAACAGCCCCACATCCCAGCCCAGATGGATCCCAACAGCCCCACATTCCATCCCAGGGGGACCCAGCCCCACATTCCAACCTGGATAGATCCCAACAGCCCCACATTCCAACCTGGATAGATCCCAACAGCCCCACATTCCAGCCTGGGTTGATCCCAACAGCCTGACATTCTAACCTGGGGGGATCCAGCCCCACATTCCATCCTGGGTGGATCCCAACAGCCCCACATTCCAACCTGGATAGATCCAGCCCCACATTCCAGCCCAGGTGGATCCAGCCCAACATCCCAACCTGAGTGGACTCAGCCCCACATTCCAGCCCAGATGGATCCCAACAGCCTCACATTCCAGCCTGGGTGGATCCCAACAGCCCCATATTCCAGCCTGGGTGGATCCCAACAGCCCCATATTCCAGCCCAGATGGATCCCAAAAATCCCACATTCCACCCTGGGTGGATCCCAACAGCCCCACATCCCAGCGCAGGTGGATTCAGCCCCACATTCCATCCTGGGTGAATCCAGCCCCACATTCCATCCCAGGAGGATCCCAACAGCCCCACATCCCAACCCGAGTGGATCCAGCCCCACATTCCATCCTGGGTGGATCCAGCCCCACACTCCAGCCCGGGTGGATCCCTGCCGTTTGGAAATCCCAGGTCTGACAGCCTGGCTGCAGCTGGAGGGCAGTGCCTTCCTGTCTGCTTTCCTGGGGATTTCTGCACCAGCAAACCCAGGCGGCTGATCCTAGAATAAGGAGCTGTGGCTGCCCCTGCATCCTTGGAAGTGTCCAGGGCCAGGTTGGAGCAGCCTGGGACAGTGGGAGATGTCCCTGCCATGGCAGGGGTGGCACTGGATGGGATTTAAAGTCCCTTCCCACCCAAACCGTTCTGGGATTTGTCAGGCAGACCCTGAAGGAGGCAGGAAGAAGCCACTAAAGAGGAGCCTCAGCTGCAGGAGCCTTAAAGCCCCGGAGAGCCCCTCAGGTGGGGCAGAGCCTGGATTGCTCTGCTGGGACAGACAGAGAAGCACAACAGCCCTCTGGAAGAGCTCCCCTTCCTCAGCAAACCCAGGGGCATGGCAGCTTCTAATCTATCAAAATACATCCGTGATTTTCCCTATAAATCCTCAGAAAGTTCCCTTTCTGAAGGTAATTACCTTCGTGGAAAATTCCCATTCTGAATTCCCTTTCTGTTTCAGCAGCAGCCAGGAAGAGCAGCCCACGGCAAGCTCAGGGCATTGATGGACTCTGAGATGCTGCTGAGGCTGGAGCTGCTTGAAAGCACAGAAAAAAAGGATTTTACTCCAATCCAGGGAGCTCCACATCCCTCTGGGAACAATGCTTGGAGCGGCAGAGGTGGGAGGATAAATGCAGCTGCAGCCCAGGGAAGGTGACAGAGATTCTTCTTGCAATACAAACACGTGGGGATTGCTGCCTGGGCAGGGAAAATCCCAGGGAGGCACAGGCAGCACAGGGCAGAGCATTTCAACATCTCCCAGGACTCTGCAAGAGGCTAAAGCTCAGCACAGACCGCTGGGAGAGCAGTTTGGACATAAATTTATATTAAATTTATATTAAATCTATGTCCAAACTGCCTTGTAAAGTCTCTGTTGTCCCACCCTGCTGTGTTTACTGAGGGAAAATAGAGACAGAAAAACCAGGAGCTACTGGGTGACACCCGAGGCTGTCCAGGCTGCTGTGATTAAATGCTTTACAGAAGCATCTTTAGGCTAAATCCTATTCCTGATTTCCCTGTCTGAGCCTAATGCCACAAATGTGTATCACACCTTTTTCTCTGCTCGTGTGACCAAAGAGAAGCAGATTTGACTCATTTTGTGCCACTTCATCTCGAGCCAAATCTCTTTGTTCTTCCCCTCAGAGTGAAACACAATGCAATCCATGCATTGAGGGAAATTTTCTTTTATCTCCAAGTGTCCCCCATCGCAGGAAAAGAAAAAAAAAATACCACCAGAGCTGCAGACTTCCCTTGAAACATTGCAAATAGGAACAGGAAAATATCTCCACAGTTGGGAGAAAATAGTGTCAGCTTTGCCCAACTTACAGGTGATTTTCTTTTTACAAAAAGCTTTTTAAAATGATCATTTGCCACTAGCCACCAGCCAGATGTTGTGTTTCCTTCACATCACCCAGAACCAATGCAAACAAAGGTTATAGGATGAAGAATCAGTGCCCACTGATTAAATTTTTCAAAAAATCAAGCTGGGATGAGAGAAAAGTGCTGTTTTCCAGGCAAGTTGCTGCTTTATCAAGAAGGGCTGCAGCAGCTCCTGGTTAATCAAGCTGCTGAAAGGTTAATTATCTGTCAGAACACACATGGGGCAGAGGGAGATCCCTGGAGGAGTGGCTAGGGAGGAGAGGATCCAGGAACAAAAGGGGAATGGGGGTTTGGGGCTGGGAATGTCTATCTCTGGGGTTTGGGGCAGGGAATGTCCATCTCTGGGGTTTGAGAATGTCCATCTCTGGGGTTTGGGGCAGGGAATGTCCATCCCTGGAGTTTGGGGCTGGCAATGTCCGTCCTTGGGGTTTGGAGCTGGGAATGTCCATCTCTGGGGTTTGGGGCTGGGAATGTCCATCTCTGGGGTTTGGGGCTGGGAATGTCCATCCCTGGGGTTTGGGGCAGGGAATGTCCATCTCTGGGTTGGGGTTTGGGGTAGGGAATGTCCATCAATGGGGTTTGGGGCAGGGAATGTCCATCTCTGGGGTTTGGGGCAGGGAATGTCCATCCCTAGTGTTTGGGGCTGGGAATGTCCATCTCTGGGGTTTGGGGCAGGGAATGTCCATCTCTGGGGTTTGGGGCAGGGAATGTCCATCTCTGGGGTTTGGGGCTGGGAATGTCCATCTCTGGGGTTTGGGGCAGGGAATGTCCATCCCTGGGGTTTGGGGCAGGGAATGTCCATTTCTGGGGTTTGGGGCAGGGAATGTCCATCCCTAGGGTTTGGGGCAGGGAATGTCCATCTCTGGGGTTTGGGGCAGGGAATGTCCATCCCTGGGGTTTGGGGCTGAGAATGTCCATCCCTGGGCTGGGGTTTGGGGCAGGGAATGTCCACCCCTGGGCTGGCCTGGGCACCACAGGGCCACAATCCTGAGCTGTGTCCCTTCTCAGTCTGGCTGCTGATGTCCCTCACAGACCTCCTGCAGAAAGGCACTGCTGGAATTGCAGCTCCCAGTAAGGATGAGCCCAAACTGGGCTAACTGGGACTCCAACCCAGCCTGCCTGGTCACCTCAGCCTCTCCTACTCATGCTACAAACAGTCCTCTTCTGACAGCTGCTGGACATCATCCCTTCCTCCCTCAGGACCCTGGAGGAGCCTGGAGTGACCCAGCTTGGGGACACTGTCCCAGGTGACAGCTCAGGGGTGACACAGCCTCCAGAGAGCAGCCAGCATGTGGGGAAGTTCATCTCTCCTGCACGAGGCAACTCATTCATCCCAAAGCTGCTGCACCAGGCAGAGAGGGGGAAAGCAAATATGTTATATTTATATTTAGCAGATTTGAACAGCTTGACCAAAAATCCATAGAAAGTGCCTTCAGGAAAAGGAAAAAGCAGCTGCTGGTGGGATATAAAGGAAGCTGTAAGGAAGAAAGCAGCACAGGGCTTGGGAACATTAATCAAGCCCCATTTCTCTTCAAGTCAAAACACGAAGGTATTTACTGGTGAGCTGGAGAAAAGCCTTCAGGAGGTTTGAATTATCCTGTTCAGCCCACATTCTAATGGCTCTGCCTGACCTGCAGGGATCAGCTCTGGGTTTCTGGCTCACTGCCCTGCTGCATGGGATAAAAGCACTGGGGGCTCACCAGCCAGGTTTTCATCGCTCCCCACGGGAGGGCTGGGAAGGGATTGTGGTGCAGAACAATGCATTGCCCTGCTGATAAGGACGGTGGGGGACAGATTTTATAGCAGGCTGGGTGTGCAGGGGGAGAGAGGAGGGATCAGAACGTGGCAGCAGCACTCATCCCACTTGGAGCACTGGGAAGGCCATGGGGTTGTGGCTGGAGAATAACTCACATTTCCCTGCTGATAAGAATTTTGGGGGATCGATTTTATAACTCATCCCACTTGAATCACTGGGAAGGCCATGGGGTTGTGGCTGGAGAATAACTCACATTTCCCTGATGATACAAATTTCGGGGGACAGATTTTATAACTCATTCCACTTGGAGCACTGGGAAGGCCGTGGGATTGTTGAGAACAACACTTCCCTGCTGTAATTTTGGGGGAAGTTTATAACTCATCCCACTTGGTTGGGGGGGTGTGTGTTTTGTGTGTTTCGGGGGACAGATTTTATAACTCATTCCACTTGGAGCACTGGGAAGGCCGTGGGATTGTGGCTAGAGAACAAAGCACTTTTCCCTGCTGATTCAAATTTTGGGGGACAGGTTTTATAACTCATCCCACTTGGATCACTGGGAAGGCCACAGGGCTGTGCCTAGAGAACAAAGCACTTTTCCCTGCTGATAAGAATTTTGGGGAACAGATTTTATAACTCATTCCACTCGGGATCACTGGGAGGGCCATGGGATTGTGGCTGGAGAATAATGTGCATTTCCCTGCTGATAGGAATTTTGGGGACAGGTTTTATAGCAGGCTGTGTGCATGGATCCTTTCTCTAAACCCACACCCCATGCACAGGGATGTCCGAGGCTCCAGCTCTGCTGAGCAGCAGATTTTGGTACAATCCTAGCTTGGTTCACACCAATAAATTGATATCCCCAGACACACCACTGATCCACTGCTCTCCACGTTATCAATTCACTGCAGAAAGCAGATCCTCATGCAGGATTCCCATTGCCTGATCCCACTGGTGTTGTGCTAAACAGGAAATGCTCGAGTTACACTTTATCAAAAACAAAGATTAAAAATACTCTCACTGCCTCAGCATGCTGACACATCAGTAATTTAAGATTAAAGACCATCACCTCATTATCTCCCTTAGATATGGCCCACAAAACGAGCCCATCAAAAACCATGGAGCTCCACACAAATTTGAGTCTCCTAGGAATATTCCTCTATAGGAATATAAATTCAGTAATTGCTTCATGGGTCATTAAATCTGCTCTTAGAGGCTAAGACAGGCATAGCATATAATCCCAAACTAATCACACCAGAACAGGTCAGAGAGCACACATTAACATGCAATTGGCTGACAACTAAAATTATCTACACTGGCTGAGAATTTGGGAAAAGTATCCTTGGTACTTGGGATCATTACACGAAAGGATTATCGAGATCCTTTGCTTTGAACTGACGTCACTAACACCTTTCTGCAGCAATTTCACATTAATATTTCCATTTTACAGAGGAGGACTGAGTCACAAAGACTTTTCCTGCAGCCAATATGAAGTCAGTGGCAGAAAGGCAGCTGCAGCTTGAAGAACTCCTCCTGGAAAACAAACCCACCATTCCTATTTCTAGCCCAATTAAAAAATACAATCCTGAGCACTTGGAGAAGCTCGAATTCAGCAGAAGGGGTGAAGAGAGAAGCAAACTGGTAAGAAAAAGGCACAAAGGGGGAAGTTGTGCAGCCTGGGTGGTTTTGGCTGGCAGTGGCTCTGCCAATTATATAAATTATGCAAATGTGATGCTCAACTAGGTGTGTTCAGCAGCAACAACATACAAGAGCTTTGGGGCAAAAAACATATGTTTGGAGAGTTCAGTAGCACAAATCCCACTCAGAGAGTTCTCAGAGACACGGGCTGGCAGGAAATCCTTTTTCTGCTGTGCTTTTTTTCCTTCTTTTCTTACATTCACCCCATCATTTATTCCTAAATGCTCTCGTGCCACTGCATCTCCCTTCCTCATGCCCTCAGCAGAGTGAAGAATTCCATCTGCTCCTCCCAAACCCATAACTCTGGGGCAGAACTGCTGAAATCTAATTCCCTCCACTAATTTCACATTAACTTCACTCCCACTGCACTGCTGGGAGGAGCAGCAGGGATTTATCAGCTCTCCCAGAAGGGAATGGGAGGCAGCACCTTCAGCATCACTCTTTTCTCTCTTTTTCCCTCCCACAAGGGGATGGGAAGCACCTTCAGCCTCATTCATTTCTCTCTTTTCTCTCTCCTTCTCTCCCAGAAGGGATGGAAGGCAGAACCTTCACCCTCACTCTTTTCTTTCTCTTTTCTCTTTTTTTTTCTCCCCCAGAAAGGGATGGGAAACACCTTCAGCTTTGTTCTTTTCTCTCTCTTTTCTCTCTCTCTTTCTCCCCCAGAAGGGGATGGGGAAGCACCTTCAGCTTCATTAATTTCTCTCTCTCTTTTCTCTCTTTTTTTCTCTCCCAGAAGGAGATGGGAAGCACCTTTAGCATCACTCTTTTCTCTCTCTCTTTCTCCCCCAGAGGGGATGGAAGGCAGAACCTCCTGCATCACTTTTTTCTCTCTCTTTCTCTCCCAGAAGGGGATGGGAAGCACCTTCAGCTTCATTCATTTCTCTCTCTTTTCTCTGGGGTGGGGGTTGTTTTTTTTTTTTTTGGGGGTGGGGTTTTTTTCTTTCTCTCTTCTCTCTTTTCCCTCTCTCTTCTCTCTCTTTTCTCCCTCTCTCTCCCCCGGAAGCGATGGAAGGCAGCACCTCCAGCATCACTCTTTTCTCTCCCTTTTCCTCTCCCTTTTTCTCTCGCAGACGGTTCTGCCGGCAAAGCAAAGCCCCCAGCCCATGGCGCGGAGGCTGCCAGGGTGACATCACGGATGGTGCCACCGCAGGAGCAGCCAATTGAGGAGGGCTCTCCCGCTGCCGTCGCTCTCACCTAGCGCAGGAGCCTATCGGAGAATGTTCCGCACGGGAAAAGCTCACTCCTGGATCGTCGATGCTTATCTTGCCACTCCTCCTCTCTCTCCCCTTCCCACTCCGGCGGGAGCGCACGTAGCCACACTTAAACACACACCCAGCACAGGCAAAACAACCCTGCACGGCGAAAAAATCCCTGTCTGACTATCAGAGTTTTGGCAGTGATTCACATCAGAGCTTCCTGCTGCTGCTGCTGCTGCTGCTGCTGGAGAGTTGTGTTTGTGTTCAGGGATTTTTCAGTGGGAGGAAGAAGCTTCCTCCTCCAAGGCACTGATGGTTTTAACTCGTTGTTGTGACAGCGCAGCCAGCAGGCTTTGGGTTTTTATCCCAAATACTGTGAAAGCAATTCTGCTCCAGCCAGAGAGCCCTAACCAGGTTAGGACTCTGGGAAAGGACAGCAGAGAATTTAAAGTTCGGGGGCTAAACAGCCTCGAGCTGTGCCAGGGGAGGGTCAGGGTGGACATCAGCAGGAATTTCCTCATGGAAAGGGTGGTCAGGGATTGGAAAAGGCTGCCCAGGGAGGTTTGGAGTGGCCAAGCCTGGAGGTGCCCGAGGATGTGGCACTCAGTGCCCTCAACTGGGACAAGGTTGGGTTTGGGCACAGCTTGGACTCAATGCTCTTGGAGATCTTTTCCAACCTCAGTGATTCTGGGATTGTGTTCTACCTTTCCCTGGCTATCTGAATTTACCTAGGCAAGACCTAATTTTCAGCCCACAGAAGCAAAGCCCAGCATCAGCCCAGGGCAAACTGCAGCGTTTTCAATGCACCCTGTTTACACCAGAGATCCTCCCTGCAGCTGCTGCCAGGAAGGAAATGGGCACAGGAAGCTGTTTGTGAGCTGAAGCTATTAGAGCAATTTGTAGGAACCCCAGAGATCTCTCCTACCTGTCAGACAGTGCTCTTAGAGCAGTAATTGTCTGCTGCTGCTCACTCTGAAATGAATGACAATTGTGGGAGCAAGTCTGGGCTGTCTGCTGGTAGTGCTGCAGCCTTTTCATGTGTGAGGAGAGCAGCCAAACTCTCTGAGAGAATCCTAAAAGAGTCTGTTGTACTCTTCAAATCCAACCAACTCGCAGCACCTAAAAAGTCTTGTGAGTACAAAGAGATTTTTATGTCCCATTATTTCGGAAAAAAAAAAATCTGAGAGCTCCAGCTCTGGTCAGCCCTGACACACTGCAAGGCTTACATTCTGACTCTGCAGAGATGGAGCTAAAAAACCCACCCAGCTCGGTGTATCCATCTCTCCCCGACTCTGACAGGAACTTTGTTCCCACCTTATCAGTATCTATAAAAGTATCAGTATTTTTACAAAGAATCTGTAACTGGAGCTGGCTCGATAAGCCCAGGAGGAGGAACTCTCTGTCCTTGCCCAGCAGAATGTGCAGCTCCCTCTGACCTCCCATCTGTAGGAAACTGAGCTGAGAGCAATTCTAACTTATCCAACACCACTGAGAGTGAACACTGCTCAGAAATCACCCTCCAGGCCTTCAGGAGTTCTCAGACAGCAAAATCTAGAATGATTCCAGGTTTGGAGCTGAATCCTGGTTTAGCCTGCATCACCCTCCTACCTATAAATGGGACAGACCAGAGAATTCTGGAATGGTTTGGGTTGGAAAGGACCTTAAAGACACCTCATTCCACACTGGGACACTTCCAGGGATCCAGGGGCAGCCACACCTTCTCTGGAATTCCATCCCAGCCCTCTCCACCCTCCCAGGGAACGATTTCCTCTGCATATCTCACAGAAACCTCCCCTCTTTCAGTTTGGAGCCATTCTCCCTGTCCTGGCACTGCAGCTCCTGATGGAACTGTAAACTTCCTTCACATTCTCCCTCCAAAAAGCAGAGCAGTGGCCCCTGAGCACTCCTGTCCCGGGCTGTGCCAACCCCAATTACACTCATCAACCCCTAATTAACAGCCAGCCAGGCCTGCAGCTCTCCCAGCGCCCACACTCCTGCCTGAAGCAACTCCACAGCTCATGGAATCAGAAAACACACACAAAACAGGGCAGTATTTTGTGTCAGTCACCAAAACTCCCCGTGACACTGGTGGGGAATCAAAGGTATTTAAGCACAAAGGAGAAGCAGTGGGAAAACACGAGGAGATGAAGGAGAATTTCCCTGGGAGAGCAAAGGAGGAGTAATGCAGCGAAGCAGGGCGAGAACTCAGCATCCCAGCAAGGAATTCAGGTGAGAAAGGAGAATAATGCAAAGGCAGAAGAGGATTTGAAGCAGCAGAGAGGTGAAGGGGAGGAGGTTTTGCTGTGCAAAGTCAGGATGTTCCCCCAGAGCTCCTCCCAGCACCTGAGGGACAAGGAGGTGTTTCTTCTGCCCACACAAGAAGCAGGGCTGCAGTTTGGGTCTGAAATTCCACCATGCACCCTTTACATCTTGTTTGGCTCATGTAGCATTGCTGAAATGAGGAATTTTTATTATTTTAAGGAAAAGAGGAGCAAGAAGGACGTTTTACTCAAGATTTTGCACATTTTTTCCACTGATCAATTACAGCCTCCCAGCCTGTATTAAATGCAGGCCACATGCCAGAACAAAAAAGTTGTGAGAAAATTGCTCTTAAAACGGAGATTTTCATTAAAACACTTACTTAGAAGACACAGGAAAATGCACCTGAAACTCCAAAGCTCCTTGATCTACCACAGAAAAGCATTCCAGTATCCAGGGGCTGAAATTTAAACACCAAAGTTGGAAGTTAAAGGCTGGAGCAGCTCAAGGTGAAGGTCCAGCACAACTCCACACACTGACAGCTTTGCCAGGATGTGTCCTTTTGTGACCTAAATTATAAACCTCAACACCCTGCAACAACTTCCACAGCTGCAGGATAATTCTCTTTTATAATAAACACCAGACTAAGGTATTTTCTGGCCTTAAAATTCACCGGTTTGTCTCAGCAACAAACAGCAAGTCACACAAACCCGCACCACCAAAAACCAAAATCTCCAAACAAACTCGCCGGTCTTATCAGCAAAGCGTCAGGGAACAGTTTAAAACAGCAAAAGGCCTGTTCCCATCCTCTCCATTCCCTGGCAGCAGCTCAAGAATTAAGTCATGTTTGCTTTCCTGCCTGGAAAAGCTCCCCTCGCTCTCCCCCTGCCTGTGGGAGCACAGCCTGAGCCAGCCCAGGGCACAAAGAGGCACCTAATGAAGTGGAAATTCACGGAGATTTCTCTTGTCCAGGGGGATGCTGCATGCAGCACGAGGTTTTTCAGGAGCACCTCAAGGTTTTTGTTGTGTTTGCAAAGGGCTGGTTGAACTGCAGGGTGGGGTTCAGGAGTTCTGGGGGTTTATTTGGGTTTTTGAGGTCCCAAACACGAGGGAGGTTTCATGAATCTCCAAGCATGAGGCAAAGATCCTCCAAACACTCACAGGGGATCAGGGCTTCGTTTTCAGAGGGAGTTTTTACAGGTATGCAAACACACAAATGTGGAAATAATATTTTTATAGCAAACTTTTCAATTAAACTATTCAAATTTCAAGTTTTTCAAGCATGGACAGTGAAGCCTGAAATCAGCATAAGGAGGACTCAACATCCCCTAAGTGAGCTTAACTCAGGGCAAGGCAGAAGGGAAATTTCCCAGAATCTGAAATTCTTATTCAAGAATGAAGAGAAACCTGAGGACAGCCCTCAACTCCATCAAAATGTGATTTACACCAGAATAACCCCAGTGCAAAGAAACTGCTGCCCCATGCAAGATGGGTTGATATTTATTCCTGCATTACACTTCAAAAGGTTTTGAAGTAACATCAACTCAAAATTTCAGGACAGAGTTTCACTACTGAGTCCCAGACACAGAAGTTTCTGCAAGTAGGGTTTATAATTTTATCTTATCCCTCTGGAAAATAAAAAGAACAATCCTGTTTTTACAGGGATCTGGATTTACAGATTTAAAATATGGGAAAATAACTACAAAGGGTGGTATCAGTACCAGGATGGTGCCATTCCCACCTGGAATGAACAGCTCTCCTCGGGATAAACAGGAATAATCTGTGCTTTTGAGCCAAGAACTTGGAGGCAGATTAACAATCAGGGTTGATGTCCCTTACTCTTTAATCTGCAAATTGAACAGAATTAGGAAACAGAAGAGAAGTACAAGGAATACAATAGAGTTGACCAATTATACAAAATCTCAGCAATTCCACTTTACATTTCATGTGCCACCACGTTATTTTGCTTTCAGGGTTTTCCTGGACAACGTGCTGGAGGGCTTAGAATATTTTTATTTAATGCTTCAGGAAATAAAGCAGATGATCCCAGGTCATTTAAAAAAAAAAAAATTAAAAATAAACAAAACAAAACCAAACCCAAACAATCTTTCAGAACAACAACAAAAAAAATTATTCCAGTCTACAAACAGCAGCTTCAATGTTTGTGTCACCCAGAACAAAATAGTTCCATAAAACATCTTACAAAGCAGTCCTGTAAAAAAAAAAAACCAAAAAAAACCAAAAAAAAGGAGAAGTAAGACAAAAGGAAGGCGCAGCATGAAGTGATTTCAGACAAGCAGTTTTGTGAGAGCTTTAATGGCACAAAATGTTTATAAGCTACAACTTATACATGTAAACTGTAGATAATGTTACAAAGTGCTAACTAATTGATGAAGAATGCATAATCACTTTGGCTCAGTTAACTCCAATAGTTCAACAAATGTCAATTTAAAAAAAAAAAAAAAAAAAAAATTGGAATTTCTAACAATCTTCAGCTTTCACTTTTGAAAACAGTAAGTAAATATGCATTTTGCTGCAGTTAGGTCAGCCTGCTGCATCTTTAATGTGCGAGTTTATGCATTTTGTTTTTATTTTTTTCTTGATCCTATTTACAAATAGTCTAGGCCAGTTTTCACTGAATGTAAGAAAAAAAAATGAAGCCTACAGTTTGTTTTTTTTTTTTGCCATTTTGTTTTTTCCAAAACTGTAAACAGGTATAAAGCTTTTTTTAAACAACATTTATCTTAACAAAACTTCAACTCTCAATAGTTGAAACCCCCTTTTCCCAATGATACAACAACACTCTGTTTCTGTTCATTGTAAAACTGGAAGTTGCAGATTTTCCTCCAAAGCTCGGAGTAAATATCAATAAATACTGAATTGTATCCCAGCCAGTGTTACAGTGACCATTCCTCAGCTCTGGGGTTCACAAGTTTTATTTCAAATCTCATTGGTGGTGTTGATACTCCAGCCACGAGCTTGCATTGTTATTTATCAGATCTTCTGAAGAATTCACTTTTAATTTAGAAAGGGGTCATTTCTTGGGGTTTTTCTCTTTAAAAAGTACTCCCTGCTTAGTAAAAATCTCTTTTTCCACGACTCCAATTTCATACAAAACAAGGTGCTGTGTTAGAACTGAGATTGCTCCAGCCTTTCTCCTGTCCCCTCAGGTTTTAGGGCTGGAAAATGGAATATTTGATGCTCTCTAAAAGCCCCTGCACCACATCCCCCTGCCTGCCCCACCTCGGGGTGAAACCCAACATCCACACCCCAGACAAACCCTCACTTGTGAGCAGCTCAAGTGCCACTAAGGATTCACAACTAAAAGAAAAAAAAAAACAATTCAAAAAGCAGATTACCCAAGAGGATTTGTTGTTCACCCTGAAAGCATTTTCTGACAGCGTTCAGAAGTAGAGAATAAAAATAAATACAGTTTAGCAGTGGGTTCAGATTTAACTTTTTCACTTCCTGGGAGCTAACTAAAGTGGTTTTTTTTAACCCAAATCTCAGCTGGGATTTAGCTTCTATGCATCAACTGGTTCAAGCAATCACTGCTCTATCAAATAATCAACTTTATAAAGTCTGATGCAAGCAAACAATTACAGGTAGCTGTTCTCTCCAAATGGCTGACCAGATTTTCTTATTTTCTACAAGTCAGCCTCCTAAAGTTTTTATTTAAATGAGATTTTTGCTAGTCTTAAAATTAGCATTGGTTCCCTAAATACTTAGTATTAAAGTCTATATCATATTTTTTTTTATATATTCATATATATATAAAAAAAGAGTATTCTATCCTTCAGAGTTCATGCTACATGTTCTGAAACCCAATAAAATCTATTTAAGGACACGACTGCCCCCGATGCTTTGTAACAATTTGGTACTAAAGCTTCACATTTCCAAAAGGAAGTTTTTCACTGAAGGAGGAAAAGGCTTAATGTTCCCTAAGATAAAAGTTTCAACAACATCAGTGAGAAAAATCTACCCTAACATGAGACACCACGAGTGACTTTCAGGTTCCAAGTATCCCCAAAAAGGAGATTGTACAGTAAACAATGAGAGAGAGAGAGAGAGAGGAATATTGAAAATTCATTTGCAGAAGTCATCGCAGAGCTTTTAACAACTTCTGAACCTTTCGATGCACCTGCAAGATTGTCCCCCTTAAGGATGAGTCTAACGCTTTTTTTTTTCCTGCTGAAACTGAGCTGGAAATGGTTCCACAACAAACAGAAGGATTTCCTTTGACACAGAGCCTAACTACACCTACAGCTGTTGGGTTTTTCCTTAATTCAGAACTACTTTGAGGAGGGAAAATTTCACGCGGGAAGTTTTTCCCCTCGAGAAAACAGGTAAGGAAAAAAGAAAAAGCTTCTTCACATGCAAACAATGCGATTTTTTTCTAAGATTTCCTAGGTATCCAGACAGGTTTTCCTACAAGGAATAAGGAGCTGACTTCATAGAAAAGACAAGATTACAACAATTACCTAATATTAAAATATGCTGATGGATTTAGTTCTCCTACTTTAAAATTGATGCAGTCTTTGCCTCCTGCAAATCAAATCAAATGCTGTTTGTTAGCCAATACAAGGGGCCAGGTAAACTCCCCCCAAAAAGCTGATTTAAACTGGGTCTTTATTGCCAGTGATTTCTTAACTTTATTCCACAACCAGCTTATTATCTTTTCAAAAGAAACAACTCTTTTCCACTCCAATCACTAATTTCCTTCCTTCCTTTCCTCACCACCATACAGCCAACACTTCGACCGTGCACAACTGAAGTTCAGGTTGCACTTAAAAGGAGGCAACAACCACTGATAAAATTAAACTTGCTGGTGGCATTTTGCATTGAGAGAAGCCCTTGCAACATAGAGACAAGTTGTAAACTCCATCCAGCAACTCTGACGTGTCTTGCAGGCCAAGAGGCAGGGGGAATGGGAGAGAGAAGGGGGGGGAAGAATGTGGATAGCCAAACACCTCAACAGAGTTCCAACACAATACTGAATTCCAGAGTTAGCAAAAAACCTGGATATGGAAGGGGAAGGGTGAAGTCAGGGTCATGCTTAAAATGGTCTCAAGTCAAATGTACTAAATGAGACAGAAACACCTCCACGGGTCACGAGGGCTCCAGGTTTTGCACTCCGTGCTTCAATAAGTGCTGGCTGAAGGTGTGGTCAGGCGTTTCCCAATGTAAATGCTGAAATAAAAGGTGAGAAGGATATTTCACGGGAATATTCCCTGGTTTTCAGCAGTCCCCACATCCCCAGATGTTCTAATCCCTCTCTCAGGGCTGAGATTCATTCACTAACTGCTGTAAAATTAATTAGAGTGAGGTTTTGAATGAGCCTGGAAGGATGGATGCTCTCAGCTCTCACCCAGAGTGGGTTTTCCTCCAGTTCCAGGCTCATCTGGAAACCCCAATCCCAAAACTGCTGTGTTTTTAGCCCAAATAATTAGCCCAAGTGCTGCCTCTAAAGGCAGGGTGTGAGCTTGAAAACTCAGCATTGAGGATCTATGCAAACATCAACCACAGACAAGATTTAAATCATTGCAGAAATCCACAATTTTGCTGCACTACAAATATCCCACAGTGCATCCTCACATATTCTATCCTCATTTATTTGATATTTTACATGGATTTAAGGAGATGCTTGAACTGAATCCCCAGAAACAAACAGAAAGCTAAATAAAAACGTGTTTGGAGTCTTTGCCCCATCCCAGAAGAACGTAAGATGGATAAGCAGAACGCAAGGATTTAGGCAAAGTGAGAGATTATGTGGGATTATGGAAACCCTGCTGAGCAGAGGCACAGCTGATCTTGCAGGACACATCCAATATTTCATTTCTCTTCCTCCAAGTACTCCAACCTTGACTTGCAGTAACGTCACAAAATGCAGCATTAAATTACCAATGACAGAGTTTGTGCCACACACAACCTCAGCATCCTTACTTGTACAATGTGGTTTTATAACTGTCAGCAAAAGTTAATTTTCACCTATTCTAATTTTCCCCTTTACAACCTGAACCATTTCAACAGAAGGCACATAATCAAACTGCACATTACACTGCAAAGGTTATTTGCAAATACATCCATGCATTTTCAATATAACTCCATTTATCCTACAAATAAAACACATTAATGGCTGCAAAGTTTGAATTGCTGCAAAGCTTTCCTGCTTCTGTGAAATACACCAAGTTTGAGTGAGTGGCAACAGTTGTTATTCTAGAAAAAGCACTTTTCAGCAGGACCTGACATAAAACAAAGTGGAAAAGCAAAAGCTGAAGTGAGAATTAGGTTCATACTTACCCTAGTCCCAGAGCCAAAACATGAGATATGAACAGAGATGGAATGAAAACCTTAAGAAATTCTGCAGAGAAAATGCCACCTTTTTTCATTGCTCCACTTTTCCTCATACTTAGAGACACTGAACGTTTAGGATGTCTGAAATGGAATTCCCTGCAAGAAGAGGGGGAAGGGAGGGAAAATTCAACAACACTTTTTTTGTTTCTTTCCCTTTTTTTCTTTTTTTCTTTTGCACACAAACGCACAGATCTCTGCAGGAACATTTTTTTTTTTTAAAGTACAAAGAGCTAGAGATGAAAGCCTGAGATTTCTTACACAGAGTAAGGAATCAAAGAGAATAAGAGGAGGGATTGTGGAGAGAACACTTCCACAGACAGTACAGACACAAAGGTGCACAGAGAGGGAATTTCAGGATGTGATTTGTTGGCAAGAAGCTTCATTTTTTTGTTCCAAACACAGATACAGAAGGTCTGCCACATTTAGACAGCATCCTCTATTTTAAAAAGATAAAATATTATTTTTAGTATGTTAAAAATACTGCTTTGCATTCAAGGATCTCAAGGTTTCCCCTTCCGTGGATGAACATTACATATTTTACATAGAAAGAGAAACAGGGACAGAGAATTCAGGAGACTTTCTCAACACTCTTCCATTTAGTAAGCCAAGACTAAATCATGAATCCCAGCTCCAAGTACCCAGCTCTCCCAATATTGTAATTTTGTCAAGAAACCTTGCAATCAGCTTGCTGTGGATTTCTATTACCTTCAATTCTGTTGCTATTTAGATTCTCATACTTCATTATTTTGGCTTTTTGTAGCCACAGAGAAACCGATCTTTTCCCATTTTGTTTTCAAGATTGTGACCAAGCTTTCCTTCATCTATTCATTAAAATGTATTAATATTCATTAAAAAGCCAGAGCTGGACTCACTTGGGAGGAATGTTTTCAGGCCTACTTGACCAGTCTGACACCCAGTCTGCACTTTTCTTCAAAACTTCCAATTCTTTCTCTCCTTCTACTGCTTCTTCTTCGGACTGAAACACACAGGGGACAAACCTTGTAACACTCAGTTAGCTCCTCCTCGGGGTGTTAAATTGAGAGTGACAACAGTGGTGACAAGATAAGCACCACATGGTGGCACCTGATAAACCAGCAAGTGTTCTTGGGCTGCTGATTATTTCAAAGAGATTTGATTTTGCCACCCGAAGCCAGGAAACCACAAGTTTTATTGCTACATCCAGGATTTCCACATCATTGCAGGCTGTTTGTGTTTTATTTTGAACTAACAAAAACAAAGGATTGTTTTAATGCTGAATGTAATAAGCCAGAACTATGAAAAAAATATTTACAAATGGAAAAAAACCATTAGGTTGATGGTGTTCCATTTAAAGCCCACAGAATGTGACTCAAAGCATGGGAAGTCATATAAAAAGGATTCAAAACCAGTATTTTGACTTTTTAAAGGGTGTTACTAGTTGTTTAAAATTTATATTACTTGCAAATAGTAGTTTCCAGTGGGTGAATCCCAAATGCAGGAGGGAAAGGCAAACACTCTAATTGTATATAAAGATTTAACTTTACATCAATAGATGCAAACATAGGAAAAGAAATCAATTAGCAAGAGTAGAGAACACCACTGACTTTAACTCCTACGTAAAATTACAATAATTTTACACTCTTGAGTGACTCTTATTAAAACAAAATAAACCACTTACAACACGAAGTGGGAAGCCCAGCAAAGCCAGAGGTAATCAAACAGTCACAAGTGAGATGCAGAGCTCACCAACACCTCCATTCAGGGCAGAACTGCACCAGGCCCAGCTCTTTGACAGAATGAAATTCAAGGTTTCATTCTTCCAGGAATGCTTTTTATTTAGACTGCTGAAGACAGCAAATTGTATGAAATGATCAAACTAAGAGTTCAGCATGAGTCTCCTCTCAGTTTGTGTTATGGAGATTACTCAGTGCCATGTCTGCATATCCATCACTGACAGCCTGAAATCTTGGGCAGAAATATCAACATTTCAAACCCACCTCTGACACCAGAGATGGAAATTCCTTCTTCCCTCACTCCAAAACTATTAATCTCCAAGTCAAATTTCAATTAATACAGAATTTATGTTCTTTTGACATCACAAAGTGCTTGTTCCACCCCTCAAGCCTACATCAAATAGCCACAACTTACAAATGTGTATTTTAAAAGTTAAGGAAGAAAGTACCTGAGAACTACTGTCTTTACTTGTGTGCATTTCCACATCAAAAGTTATCTGTCCATCATCTTGAGGTGAAGGGCTAAAGAAAAATGGATTTCGTTACGTCATTTTGCCAACTAGAGAATCATCAGTGTAGATAAATCTCAGCTGAATCATTTCCTCATGCACTTCTGCACATCATCCAGCTGAGTTACAGCCTGCACCACCCTTCAGGTCCCAAACACCAGCATCACAAACTCTTCCCAACCCCCCATCTCTTCAATTTTTAAATTTATAATCCTACCTGTGGCTCCCTAAAGCAAAGAAAGCACTGCCCAAAACTTCCAGCGCCACAGAAAAGATGCAAATCCCTTTGTTCTCGCAGGGAACGCTGCCAGTATTGTGAATTACAAGTGTTTTTGTATCATTACAAGTGGAAACATCACACAGTACCACGAGCCAGCGATTATTCCAAATACTGGAGCACAACAGACTTTTCCCTGAGAAAAAGCTTTGCCCCTCCCTGGGATAAAAAGGGCAGTGAACTGCAGGAGAGAGCCAGCACTGCTTTACCTGTCACAGTGGGAACTACCTCTTGAGCTGCTCTGTCCTGACTCGTGCTGGGCATCCAGCAGGATTTTCTCCATGTCCCCGTTGTGGATGGAGGAGGAGGACGGGACGTGCTCCAGGCCACCGTTCTTGCCGTTGCCGTTGTCGTTGCTGTTGCCATTGCCGTTCATCTGCAGCTCCACCCAGGAACCTGCGGGGAGACACAGTCAGATATGGAGCCACAGCCACAGACCCACATCCCATGGATCCACACCCTATAAACCTACACAGTATGGACCCATAGCCACAGACCCATGGCTCATAAACCTTCATACCATGGAGCCACAGCATGGACCCATAGCCATGGAGCCACACCCCATAAACCCACACAGTATGGACCCATAGCCACAGACCCACAGCTCATAAACCTACATCCCATGGACCCACAGCCACAGACCCACAGCATGGACCCATAGCCACAGACCCACAGCATGGACCCATAGCCACGGACCCACAGCATGGACCCATAGCCACGGATCTACACCCCATAAAGCCACACACACCATGGACCAGCACCCCATGGACCCACACAGCTATCCACCCACAGCCATGGACCCACACCCCATAAAGCCACACACCCCATGGACCCACACAGCATGGATCACAGCCATGGACCCACAGCCATGGATCTACACCTGATAAACCCACACACACCATGGACCCACAGCCATGGACCCATAGCCATGGATCTACACCCCATAAACCCACACACACCATGGACCCACAGCCACGGACCCAGAGCCATGGATCTATACCTTATAAACCCACACACACTCTAAACCCACACCCCATGGACCCACAGCCCGTAGACCCACAGCCATGTACCCACCTTCATGGATCTACACCCCATAAACCCACATCCCATGGACTCACAGCCATGGATCCACACCCATAAACCCACACACCCCATGGACCCACAGCCCATAAACCCACACACCAAAAACCCACAGCCATGGACCCACACACCATGAATCTACACACCATGAGCCCACACCCCAAAAACCTACACCACATGGACCCCATAAACTCACACAGCATGGACCCACAGCCATGGATCCACAGCCCATGGACCCACAGCCACAGCCCCACACCCCATAAACCCACACCCCAGGAACCCAACACACCACAGCCCCATACCCCATGGACCCAGACCCCATAAACCCACACCCCAGGGACCCACACCCCCTGGCCAGCCCGGCACTGAGCACAGCTCATTTATCAGCTGCTGGCAGAGGGGAACAGCAGCATGCTGGGCTCAGATAACACACACAGCCCTGACAGAGCACACAAACACGGCACAGGGTTCTCCTCCTTTCACCAACAAACACCCCAAAAAGCTGTGGTGTTGCTCCCTAACTCTGAGGCCAGCCAGTGAAATGTCCCCTCTGTCCCCAGGGAGGAATGCTTCATCAGCCACGTCTCTGTGTGCAGTTTGGAGCTTCAGCTAACTGTGGGTCACTCCATCACACACCACCCTGCTCTACACTCCTTCCTCAAACACAATTCCTACATCCCCTACTACAAAACTCCCCCCTGTGCAGCTTTATATCCTCCTTTCCTCTGCTTCCAAAGGCCTTGCATCAATCCCTGATTTTTCTATACATCAGGAATTCACCTATATCATCCATAAATCAGGCCATTCTCAGGTCCCATCCAGCCTGCTTTGCCCTGGCACAAACATCTCCCAAAAAGGTCAGATTTACTGGGTTTTCCCCTTTTTGTGGGCTTTTTTCCCCATTTTTCCCCATCCATATGTGCACCAAGATTCAGCAAAGAGCAAGAGTGCACCACAGTGTGTTAAAAGTCCACACACTCTGTAGTTAAGGTGGGAATTTTTATTTTTAAATGTATTCACTTGTATCTTCTGTGCAGACTAACTGAATGTGAGACTGGATGTACTGATACATTTTTTAGCAATATGTTTCAACTGGAAACAAACAGGTTTTAGAAATACATGATGTCAGCTCCTGTGTAATTTCATTTATTCCAGCTGCAGGCAGGAGCTTTCAGGGTGGCTTTTTGCATTTGGTTGACTATTTTTTAAAGTTTGGACATCTTCCTCACAGAGATGATAATATCCAAGAAAGAAAAGCAAGCCAGAAGCTACAAATACAACATCTTACACTACTTTTTGAGCTTTATTTGCAAAAGTTCTACACTTTAACACCGATTTTTGATCTCTGAAATGCACCTGAGAGTGCCTGCACTTATATTTTACAGCACAGCTTTGTCTCTGGGAGCTCCAGCAGTGACACAGGAAGGGATGTTAAATTAGGAGCCTGTTTTCCACTTGATTTGGTGAAGAATTCCCCTTTAGTACCAATTATTCCCGATGCCATTGCAGTGATGCCCACGGAAGCACCATGCCCTGGTGGTTGCCAGGCTGGATTCACAAACAAGGAATTTTGGGTGTGCACAGACACCAGCTCAGCACTGCACCCTGGGCTTTGCAGATAACCAAGTGTTAACTGGCAGGAGGCAGCTTTGCTCAGTCAGCAGCCGACAGAGGCTGTGTTATTCCAGATTTGTGATGATTGCTGCTGCCTGAATTCCTAAATGAAACAGCCAAACTCGAAGAGCTTCGTCAGGAAGGTTGTTCTGCCTCACAGCAGCAAGAAAGCACAGCTGCAGAGCAGCAGGTGGCAAATGCAGTTAGCAGGTGGCTAAAACTTAGGTAAAAAAGCTTTATGCTCCCCAATAACCACTCTGGGGCATTGGAAAATCAGGATTTGCAAAGGTATTTATGATTTTAAAAAATCAGCAGAGGGCAAAGGTGTGAGGGGATGTGTTCTCTGACACCAAAACAGAGGATGGTGATCAAATCTTCTTACTTTGACACACAGCTCCAAACCCACCTAATAAAATATTGATTTATCCTGGGCTGCCAATCCCTGAGTTTACCTAAAAAAGGTGTGAGGGATGTGTTCTCTGACACCAAAACAGAGCATGGTGATCAAATCCCCTTACTGTGACACACAGCTCCAAACCCACCTCCACTAATAAAATATTTATCAATTTATCCTGGGCTGACAAACTCTGAGTTTACCTAAAAAGATGTGAGGGGATGTGTTCTCTGACACCAAAACAGAGGATGGTGATCAAATCTCCTTACTCTGACACACAGCTCCAAACCCACCTCCACAAATAAAATATTTACTGATCTATCCTGAGCTGCCAACCCCTGAGTTTACCTAAAAAGGGGTGAGGGATGTGTTCTCTGACACCAAAACAGAGGATGGTGATCAAATCTCCTCACTCTAACACACAGCCCCAAACCCACCTCCACAAATAAAATATTTATTGACTGATCTCAGGCTGCCAACCCCTGAGTTTACCTAAAAAAGGTGTGAGGGATGAGTTCCTCTAACACCAAAACAGAAGATGGTGATCAAATCTCCTCACTCTGACACACAGCTCCAAACCCACCTCCACTAATAAAATATTGATTTATCCTGGGCTGCCAAACCCTGAGTTTACCTAAAAAGGTGTGGGGGATGTGTTCTCTGACACCAAAACAGAGCATGGTGACCAAATCTCCTCACTCTGACACACAGCTCCAAACCCACCTCCACTAATAAAATATTTATTGATTTATCCCAGGTTGACAAACCCTGAGTTTACCTATAAGGTGTGAGGGATGAGTTCCTCTAACACCAAAACAGAGCATGGTGATCAAATCCCCTCACTCTAACACACAGCCCCAAACCCACCTCCACTAATAAAATATTGATTTATCCTGAGCTGCCAAACCCTGAGTTTACCTAAAAAGGTGTGGGGGATGTGTTCTCTGACACCAAAACAGAGCATGGTGACCAAATCTCCTCACTCTGACACACAGCTCCAAACCCACCTCCACAAATAAAATATCTACTGATTTATCCCGGGCTGCCAACCCCGGAGTTTACCTATAAGGTGTGAGGGATGAGAAACAGAGATGGTGATCAAATCTCCTCACTCTAACACACAGCTCCAAACCCACCTCCACTAATAAAATATTGATTTATCCTGGGCTGCCAACCCCTGAGTTCACCTAAAAAAGGTGTGAGGGATGAGAAACAGAGGATGGTGATCAAATCTCCTTACTCTGACACACAGCCCCAAACCCACCTCCACAAATAAAATATCTACTGATTTATCCCGGGCTGCCAACCCCGGAGTTTACCCAAAACACCTCCCAGCCCTAGTAGGAAGAAACCCCAAACAGTGCAGTGAGTAAAGAGTGCCCTGGAGCCGAGCAGGAGTTGACATGAGCAGCAGCACGTTCCCAGCTGAGCTCACTGGGAATGACTCAAAAGACACTCAGGGAAGCATAATCTGCCATCAAGCTCCAACAAGCTCCAACTCCCACTGCGCTCACAACCGGTTTGGGACAGAGCAGAGAACACGCTGATTAGAGGGACAGAAAGCTCTGCTCCTTTCAAGGGATGGATTGGAGAATGAAGTGCCCAAAGAACAGAGAGTGGGGTTTGCCCTGAGCTTTTTTGGGAAGTAAGGAAGTTATGTTATTCAGCCGGCTGAGAACCTTTAATTTGAGCGTATTTCTGCTTGACAGTAAAATAGGAAATGAGGCAGAATGAAGAGTGGTGGAATTAAGAGCAGAAGAAGTAAGGAATGTGGCAGCATCTCCTCCCTTCATAAATCACATAACACACACTCTTAGGAGAAAAAAAAACAACCACACAGCTGTTTATATGAATGGTATTTTTCTCCAAAATAGTTTGAATTTTGGCTGTGCTCTATGGCTAATTATTTCACTATGAATTGATATATACTGACTTTAATTCCATGATTTTCCATAACTTGATGGACTGTTTAAACAGCAGGGGCTAAACTTGTTGGGGAAGAAGGGTCTCATTTTGTTTATTTCTTCCAATTTCACTTGGGTGCATGAAGTAGAAATGTACAGGTATATAATTTATATACTGCTTTTAATACACCTTAGAGATATAAAAATACTCCAAAGTACTGGCTCACGAGTAGTCTGAGGCATGATCAACCTGAATAAACTAATAAATATCACTTTTACAATGAAGTACAACAAAAAAAAAAAAAAAGAGAGAGAAAGGAAAAGAAAGCCAGATTCCCACAGTGGTAATTATTAAGCAGATTTTCCATGACAGAGCTGGATGGGCTCTTGCCCAAGGTGGGATTTCTTTTTGTCAATGTGTAACAGAGCTTTATAATAATTAAAATACAGGAACCATCCAGAATTCCCAGAGCAAGCAAGTTGATTTTTTAATCCCTATGAACCCAACAAAGCACAGGTTACATTTCATTCCCAACTCTTCTGCCCTCCAAGTTCTAAGAGATCTTTGAATAAAAAGCCCTAAACAGACACAAACCACACAGAGACACCATGAATACATGTCTGAGCTCATTAGCCTGAAAAGTTCACCGAAAAGCTGCGAGAATGGCAGAAAATGCACCTCAGCCACCAAAGCATTGTGCAGGGGCTGAAGGTCTGAAAGCAGCACTAAGCTGCCTGCAGCTGATGGGGTGGATTTGTTTTGTCCCAGGAGCACAGAGTGACAAATATTTCCTCTCCCACCTTGTGCTCAGCCCCTCCGGAGCCTCGATGAGCTGAGCCAGCAGCAAGATCTCCGTGGGCAGATCCAGCCCTGGCTTACAGAGCTCTCAGCTCCTATCTCTCAGCAGATTAACGAGTGCCACGGAGTTACCACACCAGAGGAAAGGAAAAATAAAACATTCAGGCACGAAACGTGGCCGTTTCTAAAGCAAGCGTCGAGTCAGGCGCGGGGCATGTCGCAACTTTGACAGGCTAATTGTTATTTGAGTATAACAGGCCTGAATAATTTGCCGAAATTATTGACTCAGGTAACATTGTTTGGGGCGCCACGGTTATCACCCGATGGAGTGTTAGCACAGCACAATAGCAGCGCTATGGAATGGGCACAGTTTATTCTTCTTTTCGTACAATTCCCATCGAGTTATGGAAAATCAGCCACTTTATTTCGTGCTCAGGTAAACTTCCTCCTAAACCACGGACGTTACAGCCAGTCATTAATGCAATTTATTCACCTCTTCGGCTGCAGTATCCTTAAAATTTAAAGATGAAGAGACACGCTGAAGGAGCTGTTTATACCGAAAGGAAAACATCTGCCAAGTAAGTACCAGAGCCTACACGATGTGCCTTACTAGTGTTATCCCAGGAACAAAAGGATGCAGCAGAGCAGCTGACAGCGATGCCGGATACAGAGGGAAATAGCTCACGTCAGTGCTATTGACTCAGCCACTGAATAAACTCATTCCCACAGCCGCGCTCCTCCCCCTACCCCGCTGTATCCCCACCGCCGCCGTTCGGGTAAACTCCGTGTAACCACGCAACGAGCTCGGCCCGTTCCTCGGGGGGCTCATGGCCCCCAGCCGCCCCTGAGGGCCGCCGGGCCGGGTCCTGTGGGGGCAGCAGTCCCGCAGCTCCGGAGCCCGCTTGCCCCAGGCCGGCAGTGCCCCAAGGCTCTCCCGGGCCCCGCCGGTGTGGGAGAGCCCCGCTCGGGCCCCGCCGGTACGGACAGCCCCGCTCGGGCCCCGCCGGTACGGACGGCCCCGCCGGTACGGACAGCCCTGCTGGCGCGGGACAGCCCCGCTCGGGGCCCGCCGGCACGGACAGCCCCGCCGGTACCGCCAGCCCCGCTCGGGCCCCACCGCCGCGCTGAGCCCCCGCGGTCGCCGCCGGGCCATTTATACCGCTGCGCCGCCGCCCATTGGCCCCCGGCGGCTCGCGCGGCGCGTCCTCCGCCAATGGCGGCCCGCGGCGGCGCGAGGGGGTCGCGGCCCTCAGGGCCCCTCAGGGCCCCCCGCGCCATTGCCCGCCCGCGCCCCCGCGGCCGCACTCACTGTTGAGGCCGGGCTCGCCCTGCGTGCCGTCCGCCGGCGGGCTGTTGTTGTTGTTGTGCTGCGGCGGCTCCTGAGGGCTGGACATGGCGGCGGCGGCGCGGCTGAGGCGACTGAGGAGCCGCTGGGGCAACAACAACAAACCCGGACTCCGTTCCGGGCCCGGCCAGCCCCGCCCCGCCTCCCCGCGCTGCGCAGGCGCGGCGCGCGCCGCTCCCGCCCTCCGCCTCCATGGCGCGACCCGCGCCCGCGCACGTCCCGCGCGTGCGCAGCGAGGGGCTGAGGGAGCGGCGGCGTGAGGGGACGGAGCGTGAGGGATGGGGACAGGGAGACAGGGAGACAGGGAGACAGGGAGAGGGACTCGGGGACAGGGAGAGGGACACAGGGACAGGGACACGGGGATACAGGGATACAGGGATACAGGGAGAGGGACAGGGCGAGGGAGACACGGACACGGGGATACGGGGATACAGGGATACAGGGATACAGGGAGAGTGAGACAGCGATACAGGAACTGGGACAGGGTCGGGGGACAGGGAGAGGGACACAGGGAGAGGGACAGGGATACAGGGATAGGGACACAGGGACAGGGACAGAAGGATACAGGGACAGGAATACAGCGACACAGGGACAGGGAGTGACGGGGCCAGCCAGCCTGCGAACGCCCTGCGAGACTATCGAGTCCGGCCTGTCCCCGATCCCCACCTTGTCCCCATCTTGTCCCCATCTTGTCCCCAGCCCAGAGCTCTCAGTGCCACATCCAGGCCTTCCTTGGACACCTGCAGGGATGGGGACTGCAAACCTCCCTGGGCAGTTCCAATCCCTGAGCTCCCTTTCCATGAGGAAATCCCTGCTGCTGTCCACCCTGAGCCTCCCCTGGCCCAGCCTGAGGCTGTTCCTCTCCTCCTGTCCCTGTTCCCTGGATCTGATCCCAAATCCCCCCGGCTGTCCCCTCCTGTCTGGAGCTGTGCAGAGCCACAAGGTCCCCCTGAGCCTCCTTTTCCTCTTGTTAACTTCATTCTGTTTTGACATCACTTTGCCTTTAAGGTTTATTTGGAGGCCTAGACTCTTTTTGGTGGAACTTTGTAACTCCTATCTCTCTCTCACACACATGTATATAACATATCTATAAGCATTTTGCATCCCAACAGCTGTAAAGGAGCCTTTTACACCATAAACTCCTCCCATCAACAGCCACGAGAGTCTAAATTGTGTTTTTTTACATTATAGTAGGAGTTCAGTAACAGCAACACCATCAGAATGAAGCCACGCAGACACAACTCCTGTAGTGTTCTTTATTCCTTCCCCATTACAAATGCAAATAAATCACTTTATTTCTGTGACAGATCTATTTCAAGCTAGAGAAAAAGCCTGTATGCAAAAGTGCCACACTCATCCCATGCTAGAATATATCTTTTAAATGTTTTTTCATCTTCTATTCATCCACACTGATGTTGGATGTTTGAAATTCACTTTTTATATCACCAACACTTCTCCCCAGTTTGACCACAGGCCCTGCATGTTTGCACCAAATATCTAATCCTGTGTAAAATCTGGATGTCTCTGGGATAGCACTGGAAGAGAATTAGCTACATTAGTAGTAAAAAGAAAGCAACAACTGAATTAATTTGCTAAAACATCTGTTTACAGGTGGAGGAGCTGCAGATAGATTCGAGATTGGAGTCAGAACAATGAGCTACTTAGGATTTTGAATAGCAAACCCACCTGGGTAAGCCAATCCCACTTTGCAACCCTGAAATCACAGGCTAACGTGAGCATTTGTCACCACCCTCATTCAGGAAGCGTTTGCCACAACACTTGTGGCATGAATATTTATCAGCCAAGTGGGACTATTAACATTTCTGAGTCAGAAATAAATTGATCAAGATTATAGAGTGAGTCAATGCAGAGCCAGAAATAGCATTCACAAGGGCTGACTTTCAGCCCTGTGCTTGAACCACTACACAGCTTCCTGGAGGCATTTGAATGATGTAATTAATGTTTGTAATTTGAATCCTGGGATGGAAAATGCTGTGACAATGGCAGGGTTGGAGGGACACAAAACCACATGTTAATAGAAGAGGAACAATGGTAGTAAATTCCTGGGAAAAGCTTTCTGTACTGGAGTGCAGTACAGGGGGAAAAAAAAATCCTTTAAGTCAATGGAAATCAAACAAGTAACCAGAGCTGTGCCAAGCTAATCCCGGTGGTTTACCTCATGGTTCTGAGGTGTTCTAAATGTTTAATGAAACAGGTAAAGAAGGAAAGCTGAGGCTGCTCCATCCCTGGAATTGTCCAAGGACAGGTTGGACAGGGCTTGGAGCAACCTGGGACAGTGGAAGGTGGAACTGGCTGGGCTTTAAGGTCCTTCCAACCCAAACCATTCCTTTATTCTAAAGCCTAAACCATGCCACGATTATTATTATTGTCCTTGCTTAGTATTTCTGTTCCCCAAAGCCGAAAAACATCTCTTTTCTGAGCTGGACACACCCAGCATCCCCCAGCCCGAGGGCTCTTTGCCCTGCTCACCCCGGCTGGACTGCTTGTGCCGCGATCATCCAGCCTGGAAACGCTTTTATAGCGTCTCATATTTAGCAACAAACTGATCGCTGTTGATTCCGGAGGTGACTTCGAGGGACAGCGACCACACCTCGCCGTGACCCCTCGCGGCTCCCAAGCCTCCTCCTCTTTGCAGTAACGTTTTGCCTCCTAGTGGAGATCCGGAGCTCGGAAAAGCAGCATTAAAACCAGCCAGGGCTGTTTAACTGCTTGCAAAGGCTGAGATTGCTGAAATCGGAGGGTGAAATTCGCTGTGCAGAGAGATGGAATTCGCAGTTTTTATCCTCTCAGCTGTGAAACAGACACTGGTTTTATTGCCCCGCTCATCTTTACAAGCCCGAACCGTTCCAGCCCGGGTTGAAGATGTTTGCTGAGGGCAAACAAACAGCTCCAGACAGCCACGGTCATTACCCAGCTCACCTCGATCCGAGACAGCAATCCTTGCCTTTACAACAGCCAATTCCACGGGAAAGGGCAAAAGGAGGCAGTTTTATTCAATAAAAGGAGTGTTTGATGTGAGCCGGGATGTTTTACACCTCCGCAGCCCGAGGGAAAGAGCAGAGGAGCAGCGCACAGGAAATTGCTTCCCAGCTCTGCCGTGCCCAAGAACAAGATGACAATAAAAATCTCTATTAAAATATCGGTATTCCATCACCCACAGCCCCTCTCCAGGAGGGGAAAAACCACAGGTTTCTGCTTGCCAGCACTCCCTGAGCTTTTTCCAATCATGCTGATAATAAAAGAATCTGTAGTTAGGCAGTAAACGCTCCAGCCCTGCCTGAGCAGAGCAGTAGGGGAGCAGGTGCTGCTGCATTTCCAGCGTGTTTTCCATGTCCCAGCAGGGAAGTGACAAAGGGACTGGAGGCACAGGGCTCTCCTGCAGCCCGGGATTGCTGGATAAACACCTCACCCTGACCGCTGACTGGAGGCAGGAGTGACACTTGTCACACTGCAGGTACAAACCAGCACAGGGGGGATTGGTGGCATTTTGGTGGCTTCAGGACAAGAGTGAAAGGAAGAGAACATCTTCCCTATTTAGTTTGGCATTCGGGGACTGGGAATGGTGGGTTGCACTGGTTTCACTGGGCACTGAGGGGCTGCTGAAGGGACAGGGACACCATTCCCCAGGCATTCCCCACTCACTGGAACATTCCTGCAGCTGCAGCAGAGGGGAGGGACAGGAAAGAGCATAGAAAGCATCCTGACAAAGTGTATTCTCGGCATACTTTTATTAATAAAATATACGATTTACAGCATGTTTCAGTGGACAGTGTGCTCAGAGAATTCTCTCATGGATCGATAGTGTGACAGCACAGGCAGGAGCTGGGCTTGGTGGGGACAAGTTCAACCTCAGCTGACATCCCAAGGATCACCATTCCCAACAAACCCTTTCCCGAGGCGAGCTGGGGGAGGCTGTGCTGGAGTATTGCTCTAGGTGTGACTGTCCCACTGTCCCTCTGTGTCACCTTCCTTCCGTGCAGCCCTGGGGACTGGGGCAGCACAGAACAGCAGCCTCAGTGCCATGACCCCCTCCTGGTCCCAAAATTCAACCCAAATCTCATCACCTCTGTGCCCTCGTGAGAAATAAACCTCGGCCCTGGGAACACCTGTGCACGTGAGTAACGTTACTCGAGTTGTTTCCTGAACTGTTGGCAAGGCTGGAGTAAAATTAGTCACATGCTGCTCAGGAGGAGTAGGGCCCACTGGTTTATTCACCCACGGGAAAACAGCTGCTGTCCCTGGGGCAGTTCAATTGTTTTACAAGGCTAGCAGGTGAAAAATAATTAAAAATAAAAAAAAAGGTAAAATCCTTACAAAGGCTCATGGTCAGGCATGCATGGTACAAGACAAATACTGTATTTAAGAGAACCGGATTAATAAATATTAGAATTTTTACATTCTCAAACCACTGCACAAGGACTTAAAGAAATTAAAGAGTGATTGCAATAGTCTTGTTAACAACCTCTAACCCAGCCAGAATTTTACAGCAGAAACAATATCTCAGTTGATCAAATCATAAAGTCATTTTAATAACTACCTCTAAGCCACAGAAATAATTAAATATAGGTAACTAAAAAGTGAAAATTCTCCCAGTCAAGGTAAGTTCACTACGACTTCAAACTTCACCGAACATTTCCGTGAAGGAAGAGCAAAACCTAAAAGCACATTTAGCAAAATTATCTGGAAGTAAAAACTCATGAGCCTTATAAAGCATCAATATCTAGTTCATCTTTGGATAAGCCTTATGTGCTGAAGAGTTGAAATCTCTCACATCACTATGAACACTTTTATTATTTCATGCAGCTTCTGTACTCCACGTGTTGGGCTCCTTGCACCAGCGAACATTTCCCCAAGTGCAGGAACTTTGCAAAGCCAAAAGCCAAGAAGAAAACACTTGCATGGTTTAAAAACTACATATTTCCAGTTAGCAATAAATACAGAAAATAGAGCAGCAGAATGCAGTGCAGTCATTAGCTATGGAACCATGGTGCTGATACTACAGAACACCACACAAGAGCTCAGACAACTTCTCACAAAGCCACAGGGGACTTGGTGCTCTAAAACAAGGCAGTCAAGGTATTTGATCCTAAAACAAGGCATTGAAGAAACCAGGACGGAACTCAACATTAAGACATCAGTCCCTTAAAACAGAATTGAAAACCTGAAGATTCTATTTCCCAACAGTTTAAAAAAAAAATTAAAAAAAAAAAAGGAGCATTCAGGGATGGTGGAGCAGGAAGTGAGTGCTCAGATCAAAACCTGGTCAGTTGTGGTGCTGAGATGGATGTGGTCACAGCCTGGCTGGTGCTCAGGTCACTCAGGAGTGAAGGAAGTACCTGTGAAAATCCCTCCCTCTCTTCATTCCCGTGAAAAATAATTAATACTGGTTAAAATCATTACAAAAAACATCATTTTATTTTCATGCATCTAAGGTAAAACACAGAGTATTTGTATAAAGAGGTAGATTAAAAAAAAAAAAAAAAGAAAACAGATTCTCCATTCTTTGTCACTTTTATTCAGTAGTTTGTTTGTTTCTTTCCTTATTTTCTCTTTTTTTTTGGTGCCAGACATGGCAAGGAGTGATTACAGTCAACTGTTTATTAAAACATTTGTTGCAACACAGACCCCCTTTACCACTGACCCCAAACGGACCCATTTTATGTGCTTTATTTTGTTTTTTTTTTTTTCCATACACCACCACCAAGGCGAGGTGGAGGGGGACGAAGGGGGAAGGGGGAGTCCAGGAGGCCAGAAGGAGGAGGAATGCTACAAGCCACAGCAAGAATGAGCTGTATTTAATAAAAAAAGGGGGCCACGAATGATACAGTAATGAGGTTACACAATTAAATCCCATAGCATGATTGAAGGCTTTCCCTGTGTCTGACGTCATCACAATGGAAGGCATAAAAAGTGGAGTAAACCGATGTTGAGACAGTCCAGTCTAGTCCATTAGGCAAGATGGTGCAAGTAGTCATTTAAATTAAAAAGTGCCCTATCCTCACCTAAATGGCTAGCAGGCATGGAGACAACAGAGCCACAGAGCCTTCTCCATGGAGCTATAAAAGTGTGTTGTCATATGGCACATTTTTAAACACTGGAAAGGGGTGCCATAATGGACCTCTCACTCGCTTTCGTTACAGGTACAAATGCTAGATTCAACTATTTCAACTATGCAGGAAGTGACTCTTCAGTTAGGAATGCCAACCCTAATTCATCTTGTCTTGAAATATATACAAGTTGTTTGTGGTAGCTACGGCGATGATGTTCTCCTTGGGGTGCCAGGCTGTGTGCAGGATCTTCTTGTTGAAGTCTAAGCTGTCGACGCTGATCTCGTCCTTCTTCCTCTTGCCGCTGGCGCACACCTTGCGCGGCTTCAGCACCGTGCGCGGCTTGTTGTTCTCCCGGGATGCTTCCAGGGTGATGTCCCTCTTGGTGTTCCTGTCAAACATCCTGAAGAAGTTGTTGTAAGATCCTGTCATGACAATGCTGCGTAGAGAGGGAGGGAGGGAAGGAAGGAAGAGGTTAGTTGGGAATTGGTTCTGGTTTTAGCGTCCCGACTCGGATCACGCCTTTGTTACCTGTTATAGCTAAAGGGAAATTAAACTGAGGCACTGTTATAGATTTAAAAACCTCTAAGATAATCCTTTTTCCTTCCCTAATCCCTTTGAGGTACTTTGTTACTCAAACACCTCAAATGTCATCATTCAATTTTCACCATCGTTCAATTGTCACCATCATTTGATTTTCACCATTGTTCAATTTTCACCATCATTCAATTTTCACACACACAAGGGAAAGACCCAACAAACCCCAAGCACACTGAATTTTTAGCCACATGATTTTACCAACAATTTTTCACTTTTTAGCGACAGTTTTAGTGACAATTTGCGTGATTTTAGGCACTGAGCAGCACATCTGCTTGGTGAGAATCCCTTACAGCTCCTGATTCTGCATCAGCTGTTCAGTAAAATACAAGGAGGTTCCTTCTCCTTCCCTTGCCTCAAGAAATATTTGAGCAGACAGATGCCAAATTAAAACAAATAAATAATAAAAAAGCACCATGTCTGACAGTACTGACAGGGAACCAACGAGCTGCTTTAGGTGCAGCAAATAAGCAGTTAATGACATGATTAGCACAGAGGCAAGAGCTGCCCTAGGTGGTGATGTTGGCAGGTCAACACCGTGGCAAATCACTAGGAAAAGGAACATTCCTGGAAGGTTTTCCCATGGGCTCCCCAACAGGTCTGGTGGAGATTCTTACAGAGCTAATAATGCACACTTTAAAGGCTACTGAAGGACTACAGTGCTGTCCAAAGCCAGGTATTTGAGCTCCACTGTGCATTTTAAACATATAAATAATTTAAACATTTTGGGAATATCTGAAGTGCATAGGGAGGAGAATTCCACTTGCCTGTCTGATCCATTCCAACAGCATTCAAACTTGTCAAAAATGCAATCGTTCTCGTAGAGTGAGCAGAGTTTACTTCTGAGGTATTCATGCACCTGGAAGAGGGATCAGAGAACCTGAGTGAGCACTGGACTCAACCCCTGTGAAATAACCTGCCCAGGCTGTTCCAAAAGCTGTGGGGTGCCTGAGGCTGATCTCAACAGCTCCTTCTTACAGAGAAAACAGCAATTTTCAGTGGCAGCTGAAAGCATTTTCTGCGAAGGAAATGCTTCACCTCCTGTTTTCTCCAGGAATTAACAGAGAACATAACAGCTGAAGATTTGCTGTGGCTCTCATGGCTGGAGATCACCTTTCCACCTCCCACATTCCCATTGCTTAGAGGGAATTTTCCAGCCCCAAACACAAATTTGGGTTCTGCCATCACCCTGCAAATCCCAAGATATTCATAGCAGAAGTGTGAAACCCCCAAACCTGGATCTACAGACAAAATGGAATTGCCACATCCAGACCAGCAGTAAAACTCAGCCCCTGTCCAGGTTTTTAATTTCCAACCCACACAATTCTCCCCCCATACCTGGTATGTTTCCACAGGTCTATTTTCCATATTTAAATCCCAGATCTTCACTGACAGGTAATCTCTAGTCATCATATATCGACCACTATGGCTAAATTTGACATCAGATATGGAAGAGATGATTTCAGAGAAAAATGATCTGTTGCTAGGATCTTCTGGTTCTTCAAACACTGCAGGGAAAGAAGGCAGGCATGTCAGGAGGTAAGTTTGTGTCTATTTGATATAAGATACACCTGAATTATTTTAACATTTTCTCAATAAGCTTTCCAGGTTGGGCTACTCTAGATAAAATAACTTTCAAGGGGAAGTTGCCATACTCTGAAATACATTATTGCTGTAGCAAGCCAAGGTCAGCTTCCTAATAAATAACTTATTTACTGATATGTGAAGTCTTCATTCACTCATGAAAGATTTCCAGCATCAAACACAGACCAAATGGCCTTTAACCCTTGCAAGTCTGCAAAAGCCATTCCTGGTGTCTAAACAGTGATGTTTTATTCACTATTTTTACTCCAGAAAAACATAATTCTAAGATTAATTTCGATTTTAGGCTTTGGATCTGTTCAATACA
The DNA here is from genome assembly GCF_008360975.1 of Lichenostomus cassidix. Classification (NCBI taxonomy): domain Eukaryota; kingdom Metazoa; phylum Chordata; class Aves; order Passeriformes; family Meliphagidae; genus Lichenostomus; species Lichenostomus cassidix. The sequence continues at coordinate 2,529,012 of NC_139502.1, read as the reverse complement.
CCCCAGGAATCCCATAAAACTCCCCAGAGAGTGGAGTGTTTGCCCTGATGTCCCAGCAGCACTCACACTTTGAGTGTCTGTCACACAGGGCTGACGCCCTCATGTCACACAGGCGGATGGTGCCTTTACTGCTGCTGTAGACGAAGGTGCTGCAGCTGTTGGGGTGGAACTCTGCAGCTGTGATCACCTCTGTCAGCTCCTCCATGTTGGCAGGCTTGATATCTACAATGTCTGCAGCAGCTCGTTAAGGGATTGCTGCCCCTGGGAAATGGGTTTTGCAGTTTGAGATGCTCTCAGGCTTGGGGGACACAAAGCAGTGAGTTAAAATCTGACCACACAATTTGTCTGCAGAGCAAGGTGCTGACATCACACTCTGTAGCAGTTTCAAGTTAATTCTTACAGCAGCAAAAAGCTGCTTCAGTTTTGCTCCACTCCAGCAGTAATTAACTCTATGCTACAAATTATCCCCCAAGTCTTTCACTTAGAACTAAATTTTTCTTGAATTCTAACTATACTACATAATAAAAGACTACCTTATAAAATGTATTATTTTATTATAATATACTACATTATATTAGTATGTATGTTACCATTGTATAATTACATTATAAAAGGTAATTGTGTATTAAAAACTTGGCCCAGGTGTGGCTGCTCCATCCCTGGAAGTGTCCAGGGCCAGCTGGAGCAACCTGGGACAGTGGAAGTTGTCCTTCCCACCTGGATGAGCTTTAATATCATTTCTAACCCAAACCATTCCTTCTCCAGAAGTAAAAATCCCTTACAATAACTAGGGAGAAATAACCAGGAGATCAATTCTCTGTCTGTATCCCAAACAGGAACAGGATAAAAGGAAGGAAATCAAATCCACCAGAATTTTCCCACTCCCACCCTCCAGCAGAACAGCAGAAGGATACTAAAACTCCTGTCTGTGATTTCTAGGTGCCACAGGTTGATCCGCAGGTCGTCTGCAGACAGGTAGGTTTCATAGTCGCTATTGATGGAGATGGAATTGATGTGATACGTGTGGGCGTTGGCAAATATCCTCCTGGGGCTGGCTTCCACCATCAGGTCCATGGGCCTGAACACTGGCACCTGCAGCACACACAGCAGGGTGAGCCAAACCAATCCAAACCAAACCAAACCAACCCTCCTGCACTGCTCAGCACACAAAATATGTCAAACGTGGCTTAAAAGTCAATATTTCAGCATCACAGAGGTGATGGTGCAGCTCCTCCCTGAGCTGAGGAGAAATGAGCTGATTTTTGATATCTCAAATGTGGCTTAAAAGTCAATATTTCAGCATCACAGAGGTGATGGGGCAGGGCCTGAAAACTGGCACCTGCAGCACACACAGCAGGGTGAGCCAAACCAATCCAAACCAAACCAACCCTCCTGCACTGCTCAGCACACAAAATATCACAAATGTGGCTTAAAAGTCATTATTTCAGCATCACAGAGGTGATGGTGGTGATGGTGCAGCTCCTCCCTGAGCTGTGGGCTGGGAGAGGAGAAATGAGCTGATTTTTGGTATCTCAAATGCAGCTTAAAAGTCAATATTTCAGCATCACAGAGGTGATGGTGGTGATGGTGCAGCTCCTCCCTGAGCTGTGGGCTGGGAGAGCAGAAATGAGCTGGTTTTGGTACCTCAAATGTGGCTTAAAAGTCAGTATTTCAGCATCACAGAGGTGATGGTGCAGCTCCTCCCTGAGCTGAGGAGAAATGAGCTGATTTCTGGGAGTTACTCACCCGTAGTGTTGTAACTGTAGTAGGATCTCTATACCGTCCATCCTCCTCCTTTAGGTTGTAACCCTCGGGTCTTTTGTCCCTTTCACTGATTTTCCATAACTTTATTGTTTTATCTGCAATGGGAGAGGCAGAGTTTAAAATGGGAGCTGTGCAGAGACAGCAGGCGTCACTGCTGATGCTTTCCAGCAAGACAAGGCCGCCCACGAGCACCAAAAAAGACAAAAATGCTGCTTTGGGGAAAACAAGAGAAAAAGCATTAAAAAAACCTCCTCCACAGTTTGTTCTTTTTATAAGAGTTGGAGCAAGTTTGAGTTAGGACAGGGATTGCTGGGAGTGATTAATGATTAAAGCTCTGACACACACACATGAAGGTCCCTGGGCTGGAAAGCAACTAAATCCCAAATAAATCCCAAATAAATCCCCCATGCTGGGGACACCTGTGCCCAGGGAAGCCACCAGAGCCACATCCCCACATCCCTGCAGTTAAACCCAGCTTGATTCCAACCTTTTGGAGAGGATTAAATCAAATCCTAACAGCAAACCTACATAATAACATGTTACGGTGCAAAATAAAGTCAGAACTTACCATTTGTAGACAATAAAAACTGAGCAGCATTTTTCTGGGGTAACCACCTAATTTTGTTGATCTTCTCTTCAATTTCTAAACTTTTCAAGTAGTCAAACTCTGGTTCATGGCTTTGAAAGGTACTGTAAACATTGTATTCTCCTCTACTGTGAGACTGGGTTTTGTTCTGGAAAGAGAATTAAATGATTAAGATATGTATGCAATGTACATTGGGGTACAACCTGCTTGATTTCACCTGTTCTTCTTATTAGAGAAGACATTTATTAAAGTTTCTACTATTTTGGCTAAGAAAACATCAGAAAAGAGACAGTTTATGCAGCAGATTAGGTTTCCAGAATGTGAATAACATCTCCAGCAAGTTCTCACGTTAATTCTGAGCAGCTGAACAAATGAATACTTTGCCTAAATATTTTATTTAAAAAATAAAAATAATAATAATACTCACAATTCTTTCATCTTTATTTTTTCCACCCTTGCTGTTTAAAGGGATAATTCCTTCCCCTACTACACAGACACACATATGGAAAATCTACTCTGTGAGTACTCAGCTTTCCAGGCACACCATGGAAATCCCACATGGCACCTCTAAATTTACACCAGCAGCTCCACTATTCTGGTTTGTGATCTCCAAGTTCCCTGAGAGCTTCTGAATTGCTTAAGAAGCTTTTTCTCTCTCATTCTAGAAGGGGAAAAAGCTCATCATTGCTGCTGAACACAGCTCTGGCATTGGAGTCACCCCTGCAGTTACCTGCCCAGGTGGAACACTTGGAAAACTGAAATATTTGCAGGATTCCTCTTTCCAAAAGCTGTGTTTTAGGCATTAATACTGCACTGAACCTTGTGGGTGCAGAAAACCAGACCCAATTCTGCTGCAGTGCTCCCCACATTCACCTGAAGTGGTTTCAAGCTGAATTTTGTGCTTTTTTCCTGTCCCACCCACTGAAGATTGCACCACGGGATGCCATTGCTGTGATATGTTCCTGACTGGGGACTTTGCTCCTTCCTTCCTTCCCTGCTGTCTCATGCCATCCCTCAGTACCAAAACACACCTGATACAACCCTTGCTGGCCCACATTTGTCACATTCCTTGCATCATTTGCTCCTGCTTCATACCCTGAGAGCTGGCAGGAATTCCTGAGCTTTAAACTAAGCTGGGGAGGGAGGGAGAAGGGGGCAAAAATGCTTAGAAATCCAATTTGGCACCAGAATTCTGTACCACACCTCTGCCTTGCACTGCTTTTCCCACCCTGGGGAACGGAAAGGACTTTGTTTTCAGCCTCAGTCAGAACTAACAAGTGAAGCTGCATGGAACAGCTTGGAAAGGAAATCTATTGTGCTGTAGGAAATGCCTTAGGAAATTCAGGGAACTTTCCTTCAATTCCAGACTTACCATAACCACTGAGGTTTCAATATTCTCTGTGTGTATTCCAGTAAAACTCAACAGGACCAGAATAACACCTAAACCCAGGAATACATCAAACCCATCCTTGCGCTAAAAGCAAAATTTAAACTCTCTCAGCCTCACGGTGCCGAAAAAAAGAATTCCAAACAAGGAGAGGTGTTGGCCCAAGTGGCTGATGTTCAATTCCAATTGAGGTAATTGCACTGTGCCTACGCAAATTCCTCCTCAGTTTCTGGGAGCTGCAGGATTCACTTCCTGCCTGGCGCTGAGCTGATGTCACCGGCTGCCACATTCCAGCCCGGAGGTGGCAGCAGTTTGGCAGTGGGTGAAGCAACCCCGGTTTGCTGAGCTCTTCACTCAGCCCTTGTCACTGTTTCTCTTCCTGCAGGCGTGGTCTGCAAAGATCTCCAGCGCAGTGCACAGAAATCCAAACAAAATCCTTGTGTTTTGGACACTTTTTTATATAAAACCTGCTCTAGATTGTTGTTTGTAGGAATAAATAATTACCAGGGAATGAAATCCCTAAACACAAATCATTCCCTAAACACAGAGAAGCCAAATGATGCTAAAAACAATTCTGTGGAGTTTTGTCTGACAACCCAGGTGGCTCTTGCCTGGATTCAGCTAGGGTGTGATTTTGGGTTTTGCACCAAAAACCAAGCAGTCATCTCAGCACAGCTCACCTGAGAGCAGCAAGGAGCTGCTGCAGCTCTAAGCTACATTAGAGAGTTCATAAGGGCATCAAGCTACAACTCAACAGCTAAAAAATAATAAAAAAATAGAAAGGGAACAATAAAAAGCCACCCAACACGTCTGGAGCTGGTGCCAGGCAGCCCCACTAGATGTCCCCACTGCCCGAGGAGCTGCTGGCACAGGGTTGGTGTCTCACCCAGCAGCTCCTGGCTCTGGGAACCTGGAATTCCCCAGCTCTGGGGGTTTTGTTGTGGAATTTGAAGGAAAGACTAAACAAAAAGTAACACTGATGTTTCCAGGCAGTGAGGTGACATCTCCCTGAAATCCCCTCTGCCTGAAATCCGTTCTAACCACAGCAACTTGCAGCTCAGCCTTGGTTGAAAATCAGGCACTGCTGCTGGGGGCAAAGCCCAAAATCCAAAATACAAAGATGAAAGGAGAAAAGCTACCTTTGCTAGTAGGATTCTGTGATTTTACCTGTTTGATATCAGAGTGGAAAAGGACATCTGAGGTCACAGTCAGATGCTTAAGGGCAACTTTGAATATCCCCAGCTACAGTGAAATCTGAAATCATCATCACAGCCACCAAGAGTCATTGAAAAGAACCAACTGCAGCTCCCTCAAGGGATTTTTGTGCCTTACCCCTTTTTACTTTTCACTTTCAACCTCCTTTAGACCACAGCTGAAGAGTGTTTTAAATAATTTTTATCAGTGTCACGAAGTTCTCATTACATTTCTTCCCTCTTAAATTTCAGTTTTTTAATCACTCCTCACACAGGCATGCACTTGGTGTAAAGGGTTTTATAAAAATAATGCTCCTGTTTGAAAAAGGGGATGATGAGGAACAGAGAGAACATGAAATGCAGTGTAATTAGGCAGCACTCACCTCCTGCTCCTGTTGAAAGATGACAACTCTCCCTCCCTTGTCTCCTGTTGCTAACAACTCTCCAGAATGGTTAAATTCTACTGTAGAAATTATATCCGCTGCGGAACAACAAAAATAAACCCCACAGATTAATCATTCTTCTAAATACCAAGTGGCCAAGAAAGCCACGATGAAAAAAAATAAAAGCATTTTAAAAAATCATACTTTATTTAAAGGGTATTTATGAAATGCAAGTAGAAGTTTCTTCCAAAAAAGAGCAGTATTTTTAAATTTTTTTATTTAACATTTGAAAAGCAGTTAGAGATCACCAGGCCAAATCTACAATCCCAGTGTTGTGCATTACTTTATTCTTCAAAGTTTAGTATCATTAGCTTCTTAGAACCAATTTTTCTAGTCTGAGTTTACTTTAGATAACAGACTGTGCCAGCACAGATTTCTCTGTGTACATCCACATTCCCACCTTTATTTTCTCCATTATTCCTAATGGGTGATTTAGATACAATCATTATCCACATGACCTCAAAGCACCTTTTATTTTTAAAGATTCAGTACACATTTAACAACTTAAAGGCAAAAGGTATCAGGGGAGAAAAGTTCAGATATCTCAGTGTCTAAGGAATGCAAGGAACAAACAACTGTAGAAAATCAGGAAAAAACATCAATCTCAAAAAAACCTGAGGATCTCTTCTGGATGAGGAAAGTTTACATTACCACAAGTGTTTTTATAGGGAGTGCTAAAATTAAATTGTGAATATCCACGACAAGAAAAGTAATCCTTAATATCAAACTGAGCTGTTCACACAGCAAAAAGAACAAATTACAACTTCAGCTCAAACCCACCCATTCACATTTCCAAAAGCACCAATGCATCATTGCAATGCATCTCTCTAAATCTAATTTTCTGCAGAATAAACTACCTGAGAGTTTTACATACAGAAGTCAAGGCTGTTTCACTTCCACACCAGTCAAATGTAGATATACAATTTTTACTTTTCCATACAAAGCACTCCAATAGGAAAAGACCTTAAAAAGTTATCAAGTGACTCAAGGAAAACATCTCTCAGCAGTGAGAAGTACTCAGAATAATTACTGTTGTGAAAAACACCGAGAGGCTGAACAAACTCTGAATCTTGAAACTGTCAAGACAACACAGCAAATTATCAGCAGATCTAATGAGTCCAGGTATGTGGGAGGAGAAAAGTGAAGGAAAAACTGCCTTGGAAATCTCATATATCCATCCAAGAAGAGATGGGTAAATTCACCAAAGTACTTATTCGGTGAAAGTCACAGAAAAGTTTTACCAAGTCAGAAACCTTATGATTCGAACAGGCAGAACAGCCAGAAAAGCCTGAAATTAAGGACAAAAATCTCCATTTTCTTAGGTCTGATAATGATATATGTTGTGTATAATTATTATATTTACTAATAATACAAGTATCACACAGCAGAAAGATAACCACTTCCCTGTAGATCCCAGGCATTGTCGCTTTCTGCATTTATTTTCATTTTCAGGAGAATCCAAGCTTTGCCCCAGTGATCTCCAAGCTGATCTGCTGCTTTGTCACAAACAAACTTTCAGCACCCACATCCCACACCTCCAGGGAGCCCAGCAGGCTCAGGCAGTGGTGACAAGGTAGTGACACCACGCAGATCATTCCAAGTACTTGGATCAATTTGAAATTAAAACCAAATACATTCCTTAGCGGCGATTGCAACGGGAAGATATTAATTAGTTTTAATACTCAAGATGCATCAATAAATCCAATGTGCTTTCAATGGTGTAATCTTGGATTGTTCCCTTCCCAAGGACAAAACAAAATGTGCTAAAACAGTGACAGAAAATAATGATTTCTGCTTAAGCAATCCCAAAGCAGGGCTGAGATGCAGGTTTTACACAGAGAGAGCAAACAAGTTGTACACCAAACCCAGGAATTCCCTTTTTGGAATTCCACATTGCCATCCCTCAGCCAAAGGACAAGCAAGACATCAGGTGGTGACCTGGGTGGATTTAAAGGTGTTGGAGAGCTGACAGGGGAAACATTTCATCCTCCCCAGTGCCTGGATTTGTGTGTGGATTCTTATCTGTGTTAACACCCTCCTTGCCAAAAAAAAAAAAAAAAATCTCAAAAATCATCAATCTCATCCTTCTATTTATCTGTGGTAACTGAAATTCCCTGATGATTTCAGCCCTTCAGCACCACCACAGTGGAGAATCCCCAGCCCTGGAGCATCCCCAGCCCCGGAGAATCCCCAGCCCTGCTGTTTTCCCTCCTGTCCCTAGGTGGGACCCTGCAAGCACAGAGCTGGGAAATGAGCCTTTCCCCGATCCAGGAGCACAGGCAGAATATTTCAGGGAGCAGCAGATGTGCCCTGCTGGCACCACACCGATGGCTGCTGGCAATAGGATGCATTTCCATGCCCTCTCCTCCCAGCACAGAGATAAACAACCACGGAGCCTTATCTGATACCCAAACCCCTCCCAGCCACCAGCAGTGTTATCTGCTGGCACACCTGCAGATCAGATTTGTCTCCTCCTCAGGCATCTCAGGACATCAGTGACACCAAGGTGCAGAGTGACGTTGGGAGTGCTGAGGGTTTCAAGCACACAAGGTGAAGATATGATTGTGACAGAGACAAAAATCAGGACAGCAAGGTGCACCTGCATTCCTGCACTTGCAGCAGGTTTCTCCCTCTTGCATAACTTGGGACAGAGTTCAGAGTTATTACAGCATTTACAAGTAGTTCTTTGCACAGATCTACACATTTGTCCTTCAGTTCCACTAAACAGCCCTTCAGAAACACTTATTGGTGTAGAAATGCTCCTGAGGCTGCTAAATGCTTTCAAATCATGGTTTTCAGTGACCTGAAAGCAAAGGGGTGGTGGGGTGGGAATCACCTGCTCAGCCTGAAATCAATTTAGGAGGGAAAATGTTTCTGCAGCAGGCTGAGCAAAATGCTGTGGAAACACAGAGCTGTATCCCTACCTCAGAGAAACAAAACTCTGCAGCCAAACCAAGCCACTGATGCTAAAAATCTCAAGCTAAAGACAGTTTTTGGTCCCTGACCCATGGAGAGAGAGCAGAGTCTGCTTTCCTGGAGCCATCCAAAGGTCCAGACAGCTCTCCCAGACCCAGCAGCTGCAATCTGGCCAAGGTTTCCTTTCCTTCTGCACATCATCTTTTATTTTCACAACCTGCTCTGTGTTTTTTATGTCTTGCTTCAATGAGACATCTTCACTTTTTAAGTGTTCCAACAAAAATCAGAACCACCAGCAAGGTCTGGAGACTTTCAGTGGATTCAAGCAGGACTAAATTCTTCCATGGTAGGCATGGAGACAAAAGCCTGAGGAGCCAAAGGAATCAAAACAAGCTTTTGGCTTTGACAGGGAATAGGAAAAGGGGAAAGACACATCTCAAGGCTTTGGGTGAGGCTCTGAGGCCACTGGAAAGAGAACCATTTCAAATGAAAAAAATGCAGAATAATAAAGAAGTCAACAGATCTCAAATGCCTTTTCCCCCGTTAGAAGTGTAAAAAGTTTCCCTGTTAAAATGTTTGCAACAGGAACAATCCAGTGACAAATTTTTATAGACATTTTCACACTTTGGTGGCCTTGGATGTGTTGCAGTGAGTGCAGAACCACACAGGCACTGCCACCATCAAGTGTCATGAAACATCACAGAAGTGTCATCACTGCCCAAATATCCATGGAAAAGGAGAATAAACCAACTTCATCAATCCAAACCACCAAAAGAAAACTCTAATCCAATGATTCCATTCCAGAAGGCCCATCACAAACCTGAACAGCAATTCTGTATTAAATTTGTTGCCAATAATAGAATAAAGGGGATTTTATTAGCAGAGAAGAGGCTATCTATTTTAATGTTCCATGAACTTTATATAAACTCTGCTTAGAAAACATGCTTGGTAGGCAAAACATGTCACCTACTCTGCAGCAGCGAGTCAATCACGGCAGGAACAAAGAGAGTCTTTATTCCAGCAGACCCAAAAGGTTTCTGTGCAAGTTTTTGGAATCACGTTGATGGGCTGCCTAAGCAGAGAGCAAGTAAATCAGAGTGTTTACACAAGTGGAGCAATCTCCTGATGTTTCCAAGGACTGAACAAAGAATTGTAGCGTTTAAAAAGCGTTTTAAAATTCTTTAGGAAGCGTTTAGACACTTTCCCAGGGGCTCAGAACAGTTTCTGGAATTTTCCAGAGGAGCAGCTCGGACAAATCTTGTCCATAACGCAGAGCAGATTATTTACAGGTTGGCAATTCTGTGCTGAGGAGTGAAAACACAATTCACTGGGCTAATGTGGAGCCAATTCCCCAGTTGATCAGCCTGGAAAAGCTATTTTGATCAAACTGAACATCAATTATTCCAAGGGTACTTCAGAAACCACCTCAAAAGGGAAACATTAAGAAACCAACTTTTAGGATTAGTATTAAAATCCAACAAAGCTCAAACATCCTCCAACTGAGGAAGCAGCAGAGGAATGGATGAACATTGAGAGACATAAAGCCAGTGAAATATTTGGATTTGCTGCACAATTGCTGAGCATACCTGAGCCATTCTCCCTAGAGAGCAGAGCATCTGTCCAGGAGAACCTGCAGACCTGAAGTGTCTGAAAATCACCTGTGGGTTGTTTGGTCCTTTCCAATCCTGGGTGAGGCAAAACCTCCCTGCTTTGAACTGCTGAACAGATGCAACTTCCAGAAACTCCAGCTCAAGTTACAGCCAATGACAGAAAATTGTGGCTTTGGATTGGACTTTCTTGTTCCCAGTAATGGTTTTGTTTTGGATTTATGTACTTCATTGTTGAGGAAAAAAACAAAAAGCAAACAATGAAAGACACTGGAGAGAAAACAAAAGCTCTTCCAAGGCTTCAAATATTTTAAGCAGCTCCACAATGCACTGAGTCATCCCACCAACACCCCATTGTTTGTGATTTGGATTTACTACATTTATCCAGAGCCCTGATATATTGTGCATTAATCTCTGAAGGTAGATAGTGAGGTGTTAATCCCAGAGTGAACAGGAAGGCTGTTTAAATAAGATTAGGAAGGGTTGACCACACATTTCTGTCTGCAGAGCAGAGCTCCCAGCACAACTCCACACTCCAGGGAAAGAGTAAGAGAGCAAAATGCCTTTTATACCACCATGCACTGCTCAGTGCTGGTGGTATAAAAGCAAACCCTCTCTGCATTCCAGCCTCATCCCTAATTTATGTCTGTGGGGAGGGGGAAGGGAACACAAGGATTGTGAGCTCTAAAGTTACCATGACCAGTTTTACTATTGACTTCATTTCCCTCTTCTTCATTCACTTGCAGCAGTGATTCCCTGCATTCATTCTGTCTCCCTGAAGTGACTAGGCAACAAATCCAAAGGCAGCTGGGAGAAGGCATTCCTACTGTTCAATTTACTGCTTGAGACTCGCTCCACAAGTCCTTTAAATAGATCTCTTCTCTGCTAGAGAGGGCATTAAAAATATATTAATTCCTTAAAATACGGGGACGGGAAGAAATGAGTGTGGAAATAGAAGCCAGAAAGGGGTTGTTGCCCTTGTGGTAAAAACCCTCCCTCTGTGCTGTGCTGGCAGAGCCAGCTGGTTCCTTGCTCTCTCCCAAGCAGCAGCCCTGGAATCCTGCAGCACACAAAGCTGCCCTCCTTCCCAGGGAGGGGAATTTGTCTGATGGCCAGCTGGGTGCTGCTGGCCCTGCCAGGGGCAGACACAAACAGCAAACACACACACACAGGGCAGCCCGGGGTGCAGCTCCAGCAGACAGTCATTAGGCTTTGCTGGCTTCTGCAAACCTGGGAGCTGAAGGGAGAGGAGGATTTACAGAGTGTGTAAATCCTGCACGTTCACTCTGAGGGCTGCAGGCCCTGCCAGGCTGGAAATGGAAAACACGATCATGACAAAGTCGTTGTTTCCCTGCTGATGCTGAGAGCATTTGGTGCTGTTTGGGGAAGAGCTCAGGGCTGAACTCTCCCAGCCCTGATTCCATCCCCACCTATGTGTAACAGACACAAGATAGTGTCCAAGCAGGGAATGCATGTAGAACTTCACAGCAAAAATTACTTGCCAAAGCAAAATAATCAAATACAAACCTTGTCAAGCAGGCCTAAACCACCATAACTTCACTATTTCCTCGACTCACTGATATACCCATTTCTTTTCTTTTATTCACCCTTTCTTTTCCCTTTCCTTCTCCAGCTTTGCCAGTCTTTGGGAAGAGATACACTAGCTCAAGAACGAGTTCAACCTTGGGTTAGAAAGGCAGAGTGATTTACTCACTATTATTACTACACATTGAATTTTTAACTCTCTATTTAGCTCCCTAACATACAAGTTGGATACCCTTGATTAAGTTTTTCCTGTCACTTCCTAAGTCACATTAAGATGCCCCATGCCTGCCCTGCTCACTGTGGGCTCCAGGTAAGCAGTGCTCAGTGTGCCACATCCTCCTGAGATCACTCTTGTGCTGTCAAACCCATGTACCAGCAGTGACAGCAAGAACATTCTGTTATCAGCAGCCTTCAGGAGCAGGAGCTGGAATTCAGTCAGGTTTTTTTCATGGAAGGAGGAACTGGAGGTAAGGGAAGGAACCAATACTCCAAAACTCCACAGGATTTAGGTGCATTAGAATGGCTTAGAACCTACAGCTGCATTTCTAACACATTCTCAGATAGCCTGGAGATAATACAACTTAATTCTCCAGTACAAAACAACGTTTTTTTGGTGATTTCGCAAATCCACGCAAATAACTTTTGTTAAGCCTCGTGACTTCCTAGCAAACACAGCAGCAAACTTCCATCCCCTCCCACTGCAGGAGCAGAGAAACCAACCCTAATCTTGCTGTTAGTTTGATGTAAGGCCAGTAATGCTCCTCAATAGCTTCACTGGGCTCAGTGCTGGGAGCAGAACAACCCCAAATCCATCTGTCCCACGAGCTGCTCCTCCCTGCAAAGCCAGAGAGGAGATGGAACAGGATTATCACAGAAGTGACTCAAAAGCTTTTACAAGTTGGGATAGGAGCAAATAATTGTTTTACAAGATAATAGTAAAGCAGGGAACAGAATCACTGTCTGGTAATCTCTCATCTGGAACAGCAGCTTCTTATGCATCCAGAGATCTTTATGTGATCTCAAGTCAACTGCGGCATCAAAGTAACTTCCTCGTTTAAACAGAATTCATAGAAAGCACAATCTATGTTCAACTTTACAGTCTAAGCTGGAGAGGCAGCAGCACACTGAATGTTTTAACTCTTACTGCTGTGCCTCACTGGGCAACAAATTCAGTATCTCCACTCACAGCAAGTTTCCACCACCAAATTTACCATTATTTTCCCTCACAGTCCATTTCTGGTCCAAGACAAGAGACCAAAAAACAAACGTGCAAAACCAGCAACTCTCAGCAGCAGCAGAAATCTCTACAGATTATAATCATCATGAACATTTATAATCATCTTCAACAGACACTGCCACCACCTCAAAATTCTGTGAACCATCCCAAATGCATTTCAGTTCTATTAAACAATTTGTATCTTGCTAAGCTAGGAGTTCATTGAGACTGAGCTGAAGGCAGTAAATGAGCAAATTTGGTGTGGGGGGAAAGCACAGAACACACTCAGGGGCAAACACATCTCCAGCCAGCACAGCTGGATTTGCAAAGGCCACCGAGGCCACACCCAAATTGCCAATGAACTGCACTCCTGGGTGGGCAGAGAATCCTCAAGTTCCCTCCTACAAAGGCAGAGTGTGCCTTTGCTGGAACAGAAAGGAAACTGATTTAAAGCTCAGACCATTGGCTTCCTGCCTCCATCTATAGTAGGAAGCTCAAGTCTCCAGGACAGGGGACTCGAGACACCTGTGGTGGCAGGGAAAAGCAGAGGTGACAAAGTCAAAGCACTCTGAAAACAGATGTGGCACACACTGATGTGTCCCTGCTTCCTACCGCTGAAAATGACATTAAAGTGCTCTGAAATGTTCTCTTTGTGAAAAGAAAGCATTCACGCTGAAAAACAGTACTGTGAGCTTTGGGAAGGAACTTCTACAGGTTAAATTGATTTAAAACTGTTGATTCACTGTGCAATACCTGCACCAAGCTCACTGTAACCACTGGGCTGGAGGTTTTATTCTGCTCACCAAGCCTGGCACTGCACTCTGTAACTCCTTTTATGCCAATTTTTATGCCAATTTCACTGTAAACCTACAGAAGAAAAAACCCTTTAGGACTAGGATTTGTTGCTGGGAACAGCCCTGAACTGGCCCCTTGAAACTGTTTCTTCTGATGAGAGAATTAAATAGTTTTGGTGTTTTTAACCCCAAATAAGTTATTAGTAAGCGTTTGAAAAATTACTGTGAAAAATCCTCTCCTGCTCAACTCTCAACAACAACAGACAGAAGAATGTTCTCTCTATACAAACAAATGCAAAGCTGTTTGGTTTCTGGATAGAAACCATTAACCCTCATCACCCTGATTAATTACTTGCTATTTTTAAACCTTAAGACATTACTGCAGTTCCTCTCAGAACACATGCACAGGAAACCAACAGGCAAATTCCCTCCTGCCACCAAGCAAAAGAGTAAAACAGAACGACTTGAGTTCAAAAGATGCTGCAAATTAGAGTTCCCAGTACCTGCCTTGCTCCTAAGCTGGACATGATCTAGCTGGGAGAACAGAGGAAATCACAGCCAGTCTGATCACTGTTAGAGAAGCTGGAAAATAGATGTATTTACAACAAACCAGACAAATAAACACCCCAAAAAACTCCTGCTGACTGGGCTGCCCACCCCCAGGCACTCTATATTTAACAGGTAAGGGTTAATTGGGCTCCAGCATCAGTTGATGTGAAAAATACAACACCCTGGAATCAGCAAAACAGGACTTGTGGCCCTCAGTGCAGTTCCCAGTCCTTTGGGAGCTGCCTCCACTCTGAGCTGTATTTTATAAGTACAGTCCTTCCCACCCTGGAATTGAGGAGTTTTTGTATCTGAAGATTCTTCAGAGCTCCACAACTCCAGGAGATTGCTGCTGTCCCAGGAACTGCATGCAAAGTGGGCACCTTACTCAAGGCAGAGCCATTTTTCAGCTCAACACGAGCTGCATCAGCCTGAAAATACCTCAAACTCAATAAGAAGGGATTATTTAATACCTGACAAGGATTCCCTCGAGGCTCTAAAGGCATCCTCTGCCTGGAAACCACAAACAGCAGTTACAGCACTCTGGGAAAGGCAGCTCAGCTGAGGCACCACTGCGTTATTTCATTTTATCCAAGTAGTTTCCAGGCTTTGCAAGAAACCTCCAAGTTGTCACTCGAGGAACAAACCTCATTAGGAAAGCAACAACTAAGTCAACTCCTGCTTTAAATCTTCATTGCACAGGTGTAGAGTTTTCCCCCTAAGAATACCCTAAATAATCTATTCCAACAGGGATCCCTTCCATTAGCACTGCAAACATATTTAGGAAGATAAAATGGGAATGTTTTACTGAGGACAAAGTGATGAGCATTTAGTTCACATCTCTTAATAAACACGCTTCCCAAACTCAAATATTCCTCCAAATATGACAGGAAGTGCCTATTTGCTTTTCCTATTCCCAGTAATTCAGGTCTATTGTTGGCTGAAACAAAGGTCTTTCAACCTGCACCAGCCGTTCCCAGGACATTTGACACCAGTTTATTAATATCATAAACAGGAGAGGCTGAGTGGCACAAATCCAGCCCCACTCCTGGTGCCCAGCTGAAAGGAGGCTGAGTGTCTCACAGGTTGTGGAATTACAACATTTATAAAGGAAGGAGCAGTTAAAAGGTCACAGCTTCTCCTTGAGCCTCTTCCTTGCAGCAATATTACAGAAAAATAATAATTTTTTTTAAAAGGCTCAATCTGTCTACAAGCTTTCCTCTCCATTACAGAAAAATAATAATTTTTTTTTTAAAGAGCTCAATCTGTCCACAAGCTTTCCTCTCCTTCCAAGCAGAATTGTTCTGCTTTTAAACAAAAAAGTAATCAACAGCAAATCCAGCATTTCAGCATTTTTAGATGCCAGGCAGCTGTTTGATGGAAAAGCTACCGTGGGGTTCAGTTTTCTAACATCACAAAATTCAGCTGCTGAGAGCTTCCAGCCTCTGAAGCTTCAATCTATTTTCAGGTGGGGAAGAGGAAAAGAAGAGTGTCCCTCCTACTGAGGATGTGTCACACTCAGTGTTGCATCAATCCCCTTTCAATCGCAGTGAAAACTCCTCTTCACTCACAGTTTAGGATTACCAAAAAAAGCCTGGGAACAGCAGTTATCCAGAGGTTGGATAACACCATGATCAGAGGCTGTGAACCTCTAGCTCTCCATGAGAGAGGATGGTTTGATGGAAATAGGAGAACAACCCCAGAAACATATAGAAAATATATAAAAAGAATTATATAAAACATCCTACCTAAGAGACATCTGTGTTAAAAACCTAAATGCATTATAATGGTTAATTTCAGCAATGAAACTCTACCTAAAAGCAAATTTCTTTCATCTCCAAGAGAAAACTTAGCTAAAAATATGAAATCTATGGTTTGTTTGAAGGGGGACTGGCAGTGTCAGAGTCCTCTGCTGCTACAATTTAGAATAAAGATAAAACATTAGGTATTACTGTGACACAGAGATAATTTGGCTAAATGACAATTCCAAGCTTTCCTCTGAATTTTCCCATTTCAACCACACTTTATCCCTTTAAACAAAATAGCTTCACTAAATGCAACACACAATCCTTACCAGTTCTATTCCCTTCAGAAACACAGCCAGAGAAACCTACACTGCTTTCTGACAGCAAGATGACAGAACGGTTTAGTTATATTTGCATTGTGCAGAATTTAGTTTGGGAGTCACTCATCATTTCTGTCCTTTGTACAACTGCATACACATCATACATATCTAATTATAGGGGAATAAAATTAAACTCCAGCAGCAACCAACTTCATGCCCACAACTGCTCCATCTGAGATCCCCTCAGGTGCCTGAATGTTCTGTCACTATCACTCAAAACTGGCACTTGTTGAGCAATAGGAGAATTGAGACTAAAAAAAAAACTTATTTATAACAGATTTGATTATTTTTTCTCCAACACAGCCTGGTTTTAATACTCTGCTATGTGAATGTTTCAACATATTTTCTGCCTGCAGAGCTTAAATTTACAACTTATCATTAATAAAGCTGCAGCAAAACTGCCTATCTAATTTCCAAGGGGGTAACAACTCAGTTTTAGCACTGCTGAAGACAAAAATTCACGTTTACTGATTTTCCAGAATAAACTTCATGCCGAAACAGAGAAATTCAGTGTCTATTTCTGACATTTGTGAGCTGCAGAAAACATCCCTGCTGCCCTGGAGATAAAGCACATCCTGTGAATCTAAAAAGATTCAGGAGACCCCAACTCCATCTCAAACTCCATGAAAAACCTGAGAAAAACTCAGAGCTAAGTCACAGTTCATCCTCTCCAGGCTCCTCAGGATTTATCCATAATGCTCACACAAGTGCTCTGTAATTCTCCTAAGACACGGTTTGAAATGCAACTTATACAGAGCAGAAGGATTCCCCAAAATGCATTAGAAGTATTGGAGTGAGTCTTATCGAAGCTTTAAAGCTTGATTTCTCCTCCCTGTGATAAATATGTTGGCAGTGGATTTGTTTTCCAAGCCCAGGCTAATTACCCCTCGGTAGCAGAAGTGCTTTGCTGGAGTGCAGAGCTGCTTTATTTATACTTCCATTTTCTTAGGGAGCTGCTCTCAGTGTGCCTACAAGGAATGAAAAAGAATGTTCGTGAAATAAATAATAATAAAAAAAAAAGCTCAACGAGCTCAGAAATACCATCTAGGCCTTCAAAAAGAAAAGGGTGGCAGCAGTGAAGTTGTTACCACTGGAATGGAGAGGGATTATTGACAAGGGCCTGGAGGGATAGGACAGGAGGGAATGGGGTCAGACTGAGAGAGAGTAGGTCAAGATAAGATATTGGGAAGGAATTCCTCCCTGGGAAGGTGGGGAGGGCTGGGATGGAATTCCCAGAGGAGCTGTGGCTGTACCTGGAGTGTCCAAGGTCAGGCTGGAGCACCCTGGGATGCTGGAAGGGATGATAATTTCTGGAATGGGATGATCTTTAAGGTCCTTTCCAACCCAAGCCACTGCAGAATTCTGTAATTCCAGCTTCTCTCCAGTTAGCAGCACAAAGTCAGTGCCCAGAGCTGACTTCCATCCCAGCCCCACACCTACAGTGAAGGTGCTCCTTGGACATTCTGCACAAAGCCACCCCAGGCTGTGGGCAGTGAAGCTCTCAGAGATCCTTCTGAGATGCTCAGAGGCCATTCTGCACAAAGCCATCCAAGGCTGTGGGCAGTGAAGCTCTCAGAGATCCTTCTGAGGCCATTCTGCACAAAGCCACCCAAGCTGTGGGCAGTGAAACTCTCAGATCTCTCTGAGATGCTCAGAGGACATTCAGCACAAAGCCACCCCAGGCTGTGGGCAGTGAAGCTCTCAGAGATCTCTCTGAGATGCTCAGAGGCCACAGCTGAAGGTGTTTAATGAACATCCACAGGAACAGGATGAGAGGTTTGCATGGAGAGAAATTCCTAACGAGCTCCTGGGGGGCTGGCAGTGATTCCCTCCTCGCTCTGCCTCATGCTGATAAACACATTTGCTATCATAACCAGAGGACACTTCAGAGTCTCCACTCAGAGCAGGGACTGCTCAAATGCCAAGTTATTTTTGTGCTTTGATTGCCTCTAAAAGGGGATTTCTTTTTTCTTAAAAAAAAAAACCCAACAAATTATGAGCAACAGGACTAGCAGAGAGTCAGCCCTGTGACCCAGGCAGAACATAGAAGTATTTAGTCACCTCTTTTCTAATTCACAGAATGTTTACAAGTTACTCCTCAAGACTACAAATTACTCAAGACAGCTCACACCAATTATAACTGAATATTCTATAAAATATTGCTGTATTACTTACTCAACAGGGTGTTTACCTACACAGCCCATTTTGTAGTGCAGGGATTAATTCACATAACAAACATCCAATCAGTCAGAATTTTGGATGTCTTTTCAATGAAAGAACAAATCATTTTAATTTCAAGCTGTATTTACTTGAACCATAACCTAATGCTTAGTCATTACCTAATAGCTTTTATCTAAAAACACCCAAAAGAAAAGCTGCTTGCTTCTGTTTATATTCATTAATTTTTATTAACCTTTTTTTCCTACGCTCAAGACAGGTGAGCACAGGAACTCATGAGTCCTTGGAACTAATTTGATTGGTAATTATTTACTTTTTAAGTCCTGCTGACAGGAATTAAACTGCAACCCTACATAAAAATCCACCACAATATCTTCCCAAAAGTACACCCTAACAACAGCCTCAACAGTCCCTCAGCAGACCTCACTTGAGATCTTTTCAGGGTTTGTTTGTGTTCCCAAGTAGTACAGAGCTATTTATGGAAAAATCTCTGCTGGAATCACAGCCAGAATTTCAATAGGCTGCACGGCACAGTGCAGCCAGGGGTTGCTGTTCTGTTTGCAAATAACAATATATTTGGAAATAACATACTGGGCCATTGTTCTGCACGTAGAGAACAGAAGCCTTCAGGCAATGCCTTTCTTGTCACTGAGAAAGCTCCAGACAGAGCTCTGCAATTGCCTCATTTTCTCTTTTTTTTTTTTTTTTTTTTTTTTGCTGAGGCCAATCCAAAACACACACTGCAGGTTAAAAATTAGTAGTAGCATTATGACAGAAAAACAGAATACTTCGGCGATGCCTTTCAGAATTAGAGCTCTGTGACTTGGTGTGCAGGTATTAAAAAAACCCCAACTCCTCAAAACTCCCCTGCTGTTTCAGACTCTTCTCACACATTCTCTGACCAAAGGATTTTATTTCAGGTTGCAAAAGCTCAATCCAAACATTTGGAGGTTTTTCATCTCGGCGTGCAGAATGCAGGAGGCTGTTGTGGCTCAGACAATGAGCCAAGTGCCTCCTTCTAAGCAAGGCAAATGAAATCAGAAATTCCTCCTGCCCACCAGCAAGCAGGGAGGGCAGGAGGGAGGCAGGGCTGCTCTCCAGCTGAATTTCAGGCAGCCTGCCGGGGAGCACAGGGCCTGTGAAGGTCACAAGTACAACTGAAGTTTCCAGCAGAGATAAATACACAGCTCTGGGAAGCGACTGGAGAATCAAAATTTCCGATGACTTCCCTCACTCTGGTCACACTCACTCAGCTATCAGTTCCTTCTAATACCTAATGCATCTTTTGTGGCACTTGGAACCTTTAAAGAGCAATTTTTCTTTGCCCAGTTGCCTTTTATTTTTTTTTTTTCCCCTCACTTGGCAAGTGTTTTCCTGTGTTTCTATTCTGGCCCAAGCATACATGCCTCAGCTTCTTAAAAAAAAAATCATTATTAAACAGAAGCCAATGCTAATTTCTGGCCTGGACTTTGAGATTCCTAACACATGGAATCTTGACAACTCTAAGGCATATTTATAACACCTCTTAAAATTATATATATAGTCTACTAATCTGAGCAAAATACCAAGCTTTATTTATAAGTGTTTGTTTTAAATATATCTATTTATAGATCAGGACCTTTTCTTGGGTTTTGGGAGAGTTGCATAACAGATATATAGATATGTACAACATATATAAACAATTTATATATATATGTTTTATCTATAAAAAGGTAAAGAGTATTTTCGTAGAGTTACTGCCCTGCAAGGATCTCAAAGATCATTACAAAAAACTATCAAAAGCTTTGGAACTTCATTTTAGGAAACACCAGCCAGGCCTCCCAAGCAGGGAAAATAAAGCAGGGAAGGGTTAAAGTGACTCAGAGAAAACAACTGCAGATGATTACTTTCAGTTATCTCCATTTCTAGTCTTCCATCAGTCTTCCCCACCATCGCCTGGGATAATTAAATTGAAATTTCAACTTTCAAGATGGTAAAAGGTAAAAGAGTAATAAGAGTTCTGTAAGAAACAACCTCAGACCAAAGAGCCTGTTGAGAGCAAACATGGACTGGAAGGTGCCAAACAACTGCCAGTTTAGTGCAGCATGAAACTGCTGGAAAAAGGATTTCAATGTACAAATCAACAAGTTTGTTGATGCCAATTCAGGAGCAGCAGAATGATGAGAATCCCCCAGAAAATGGCAGATGTTTGGTATTGCCAAGGCTGGGATGAGATCCCTCAGGTCACAAGGAGGAAAAGCTCCAGGAACCTCACAGCAGAATATCTCCAAGTGATTTTGGTTTGTTTTAAACACTCTTTGTGCTCCTCCTGCCCTCTCCTCTGAGGGATCAGCACTGTGAGACACAAGCTGGCTGGGCTGAGCACAGCAAGGCTCCTGCTGCAGGAACTCAGCCCTGCTGCTTCCCAGAGCACTGAACACTTCCAGAAGGTTTGGGAGAAAATGGAAGAGCTAGAGAAGCATCCAAGCACACACAATAAAAGGGGGAAGGTTTAGATAAAAACAAACAAAATTGAAATAACGACATGAAGCTGTGAGAAGAACTGACTGAGGAAAGGCAGAAGGATTATATAGGAAGTTTGAAACTTTTGGGCACAAAGCCATTCCTGCCAGTTGTACATTCCAGTAAAACAGCTTATGAATGTTTCACTGTTACCTCTATAGATGTGATATTTTCTCACTGCTGGGCTATGTAATGAACTTCAACTGCTGTTTGCTCATATTCATCTATGAGAAGAAATGTCCTAAAATACATATCTCAGTGCACAGAAATAGAGTCTTCACCTGAAAGGCAGACCACGAACAAGCAGATATCAACTGTAAACATGAGGAAGAAGAGGCTGAGTTGTTCACAATTCCAGTTTCACATGATGCCTCAGAACCATTATCAACTCTCCAAGAGAATCAATCCATCCTTTCTACTCTCCTCCCCTTCTGTAGCTCCTATCCCACCACAAACATTTGTTAACAGTTGGACTAAATAAGTCTAGAGAAGCTAACACAATAAAATTAATCCAAAATGAACCCAAGCCATGTAATTTTCATTTAGGTGGTTTCCCCCAGTGACCACCCTGGAGCTCAGGGATCACCTGAAGAGGCACAAGAAGGACATTTCTCTCAGGAGCAGCAGCTACTTGAAGTGACAATAAACCTACAGCCAGGCTGGGATGGAATCTGAATTCTAACTCCTCTTCTCACACCAAGGTCACACTTCAAAACAAGCCAAACTGGATAATTAGTAAAAACAATCCAAGTTTTTATTTATTATCTCTAATATTCCTATATATAATTCCCTACACACAAGTTTTTATTTATT
This sequence comes from Lichenostomus cassidix, assembly GCF_008360975.1. Lineage (NCBI taxonomy): Eukaryota > Metazoa > Chordata > Aves > Passeriformes > Meliphagidae > Lichenostomus > Lichenostomus cassidix. The sequence goes on along the minus strand of NC_139502.1, from coordinate 2,507,397 downwards.
ATCTCTAATATTCCTATATATAATTCCCTACACAATGCACCAAGAACAGCAGCAGAAGAGTCAGGGGTTTGTTATAAAATTCTATTGGAGAATAGTTCAGAAACTCTCAAACAAGTGTCTTTGAGAGTAATTACATTTTTTGTCATTATACTGTCTCCTGGGCCAATTCACTTCCACAAGTTATCTGAAAATAAAGCAAGACCTTCAGACTACATTTATAAGCACAAACATAGCTCATGACTTCTCAAATCATCATTGAACACCACCACAAAGGCCAGCTGAAATCACTGCTTCAAGGATCAAAGAATGGTCACTGAAATACTTCCTACAGTCATCAGAAAAAAGGGGAAAATATGATTATTGGCATTCAGCAAACAAGAATACATTAGAAATTACTCTGTATTTTAAATAAGCAGCTATAATATGAAGTCTCAATTACCTTAACTGTTCCTGAATACATGCAATTATCTTTTCTCAAGTTCTCAAAATCAGAGTGCCAACTGTGTGTGCTCAGAGATCACATTATTCCCAGAGCATTAATTTAAGAACTGCAATTGGAAATGCAAAGAGAAACATTTCCACACAAAATGTATTCTACATACTTGGGGGGGGAAAAAAAAATAAAATATCAATCTTTCTTACAGAATAACTCTTTTAAACCCTCTTTTTCCTGACCCTAAAGTTTTCCTCCCAAATGAGATGCAAGCAGCACTGCCTCAGGGGCTTCACATGTGACCTAAATCTGCTGGTTCTCCTCATGGTGCTATCACTTGTGGATCGCTGAGAGGAAAATCCATTTTGATAAAGAATGCCTGACCAAATTAATAACTTCTCCTCCAGTGCCTAACAAAAGAGTGATAACTTAGCAGAGGGGAGGGAGAAGCTTCCAGCCACTTCTGTTTCTCTCACTGAATTCCAGTCGGGCACAGAAGCCTCAAATAATTGTTTTCAGTAAGATCAGCTCACAGCAGCAGAAGCTGAAGGTGGTTTTTCATTTTCAGGGCAAATTAACAACCCAAACCCTTGCAGTCACTGAAGGCCAAGGCAGGAGCAGCCTGATGGAGCTCTGTGCCCCAGCAGGCCTAGGGGAAGCCAGAATGAACACTATATTGAATTATAGAAATATATCAAATGCTATATCAAAATAATTATAGAAGTCATTAATGAGTGCACACACACTTATCAATAGTTTACCTCTTAAGACTTTTTTATGCTTTCCTCATTTTCAAAGGCACAGAAGAAGCACAATGTCCTTTCTACTGGCAGTTTACTGACACACTAACCTTCCCAAGCAGCATTTAGCTGGTGTGTGTTGCAAGAGCATAACTGAGCTGTGGCAATATAACAAAGCTATAATTACATGTTCCACTCCAGTTTAAAGCCTAGAAAACTGTCCTGACGTTGTTATTTGGACTGTGAGAGCTACCACTGCTTCTTGAATGAGATTACTCCAAATTGGTTTGGATCAATAAATACTTCCTGCATTTATCTGCTTTCATTTTCGTTGGAACAGGGTAACTGTCACCTCTGCTCACATTCACAACCTAAACCTCAACCCAAGCCAAGGTTTTTTACTCCTTTCAGTCATTTCTTTGAAAGTGCCAACCTCAGGTTCACGTGCTCACTGAACACAGACTTGTTCTGCTCAACTTTTCACTCCACACTAAAAACACTGTAGACACAGTTAGGGTGCTGCACACTACAGAGCATTGAAAACATGAAAAAAAGGCCTGAAAAAACACCCTTAAGGCAGTTATTAAAACATCTTATATAATGAAATTACAGTGGGAGCACAGTGTTTCCTCCAGATGAAAGGACAAACTGGAGCCTTAACTCGGTACCATCAGTAATTGATGTTTTTGCTGCAAGAGGAGCACACAGAGCAGATTTAATTGCATGCACATTTTAACAGCAGCTAAAACAAAGGCAGCCTAATTCTACAGCATTTAATGCGAGACAATACATCAGTTTAGGTGAAGATGAAACCCCAAACAAGGGATCCATTTTTCAAATCATATTAAGACTGATAAGACACGATAAGAGAAGATTATCATTTGTCAGATTATCTTTTTAAAGTGCTTTACAGTAAAGCAATCAGCAATAATCCACCTCCCATTTAAGTGGTATTATTTCCTACAACTACTTCAAAGAAACTGAACTGCACTGATATTAACAAGCTGGTTTTGCTAACAGATCTCCTAACAACACTGAACAAATCTCATTTCCACAGGCTGCTTGTGTGGACACAGCAGAAAACCCACCCTGTGTATACTAAAAACAATCCACAAAATAATTCTGACACTGTAATTTTATCGCTGGCCTGCAGATAGCACACGTTCAAAGTATAGATCTCCAACAGCAGAGGTTTAAAGTCCTTTTCAGCAGCTGATTTTACCCTTCCTAGCAGCACAGCACTCAGAGATCAATCAGGGTCTCGCACTGCCTGTGCAAAAAGTCCTACAAAGACACCAATCCTCTTGCAGAGCTCCTCCTGTTCCCCTCAGCCACTTGAGCACTCTCCACACTCTGCTGCCACAAGCACACTCACAGCTCTGAGAATCACATCAGGGTTCAGTTCGGCCGAAAAACAACCCAGTGAAAAAAACACGATTTTACCAATTTTTCAGCTGGATCAGCTTCCCCAACAAGTTTGCTGTGTGCTGAGGTGAGCAGCCGTGCCAGCAGAGTGGGAAGGAGTGCCTCTTGAAGCAGAAATGCTGCCAAACATGGAGCTGTGGCCTAAATAGGCAAGTCAGGGAGAACAGAAAGAAGGGGAAAAAAAACCAACCAGGCAGACAGTGCAGCTTGGAGAACCCTGCTCTTAACTCTTCCTTCAGCTCTGCATCCACTGGGAGTTTTATTCTTCATTTTAGCTCTTCCAGAATACATTCTGTGAAGCTACAGCTACAGCTACAGCAGAGACCCTTTCCTAGGGTAGAAATAGCCTAACCAGAAGCATTTATGTAGCACCTTTAAAATGAAAAGCTAAGAAGTTTCACAAAGCTGATCCAGGATTGCTGCTGATAGCCAAACTTGCACTGATGTTTGCTGGGCAGTCTGATGGCTTGATCACTCCAGCACTGCATTTCCACCACAAAAGCCTTTTTCCAAGCAATTTTTAATTTAAGACACAGAATTCCAAGAACAGCCAAGCCTCACAGAAGGGACAGAACAATCCCTGACTGACAAGCTGAAGTGCCCCAGAGCTCCCAAAGCCATGCAAGAGAGAGGACTGAATTACTTCTGGGGAGCTGAACAGCCACTGCCTATTTCTGTGTCTGCTAAATGCCCTTTGTTTTGGGGCACTGCACACTTTCAATGCACACTCTAGTCCATCCAGAGCAGCAGTTCCTAGAACACAGTAGCCTATTTCTCTCTCTAGATACAGACAGTCATTCTCCAAACAGCTGAAGAGCTCAAATACAGAAGCAGACTCAGGAATACAGAACAGGACTATAATTTTTATTTTTTTCCCCCCATCTACAGCGTTTTTCAAACTACCTCTTAAAGACAAAACTATTACTAGGCCTTGCTCCTTGTAACTGCTGTTACTTCATGAGCATACAGAACATAACCACAGCCCTCAAAAACCCAAATTAGATTCCCTCCCACAACTATATCCCAATCTTTCCTCAGCAATATTATCACAATCTCACTGTCACTCTTTTTCTCTGAGAATTTTTTCTCCCCTCATATCCCATCAATCTTCATTTATAACAAAAAAAAAAAAAGCCCAGATTGTGGTAAACTGCTTTTTTATAGCCATCCTCATTCCTGCCTTTCTGTTTACTCAGAAATAACACTCTTCATGCATTCAAGACAAACTACCATAGCTGAAGCAACATCAGTTCCCATTGCTGCTCGGCAATTCTGAAATCTATCAAAAATAAATCTTAAACTACACTTGACAGACATAACATACCTAGAACCAAACACAGAAAGCACTCCTGAACAAGGGAAATTCTTGATTTTGTTTCAATCTTTGACCACACACACGAGCTGGGGACAGAATTTCATCTGTTCATCATCTCCAGTCTAAAACAGACACAGCCACGTTTGGCTCTGAGAGGAAACATGAAGTCACAGATAATTAACAAAGCAATGGTTAAGCATTAAAATCAAGTCAGTAATTAGCACCCACAGCAGATATTCAGGTGCTTCTTTCAGGGGCAATTTGGGCATGAAGGAGTTAAACAACTTGCCCAAGATGAGCAGCAATCATCAGGGTTAAAGCTTAGCACTTCAGCTCCTGGCTGCTAGCCTTGGCCCTGGACTCTCAGACTTTTATCTCTGAATTACACCTGGAAGAACATTCAGATAGAAGGTTTGACTCTTCTTCTGCCGAGCAATTAAACAAATTTGACTGAATTTGTTCTCAAGTACAAACTCACTCCATTAAGCAAGTGTGGAGTTTTCACAGACAGTTTAAACTCACAATTCTGAGGTGCTCCCAACTGCAGTTGCTATTATGCCACATTTTGGAGAGGAGCAAAAGAGTAAAACCAACAAAACTGCTGCTGAAAATCTTTGTAATTCTTTTCTATAATCATTCCCATAAAGGAAACTTCCACTAAGAAAACATTGGAGTATTTCTGGACAATTAAATCTGACTTGCACTGAAACTGTGATGGCACAAGAGAAAAAAAATCAGTGTATTACAGACACTTTTGATAAGCTGATCATTGAACTTATGATAAACAAGAACTCTGTGTTCTCCACCTTACAAATCCTGTCTAACCCTCTCCAGAGAACATGGAACAAGTTGAACATTACAGGTCTGAGGTCCAAAGACAAAAATGAAACCAAGAAAGGAGGAAAACTATTCCAGAAACAGAGGAAGCACAAACTACAACAACCTCTGGCCTGATACAATGGGTTGCTAAATCACTAAACAGCAAACTTCTGCCATCAATTAAAATTAAGGACCTGAATTATAATGAGGCTGACACTGAGATTTTAATTTCTAACCTGATTTCTGTGCTTAACTGTGATCTGACACTGCCAGGCCACAGCTTACCAACAAGGATAAATTCCATACATACCAAGGGGAGAGAGGCTTTTTCTGCTCCTCACACTCTCAGCAGAAAAGCTTTGCCACAGCAGTGACCCAGGCAAGCCCCAAACACAAATTCAGTGCCATCTCTCCCCAAGCTTCAATGACAATTTCCCCTCCATTCCCTGACATGTCACATCCATCCATCACACAGCGCTGGGAAAGCCAGAAAATTAAAAACTGTGTATCAGAGTTCGTGTTTCAGCCACCAAAGCCACCAAATATCGACTCTGTAACAACCAGCAGGGCCCAAGTATCTAAAGAACTGCAGGTGATACATGTGATGGGAAGGCTGGAGGTCAGCTCTGACCTTAAATATATTGGAAGCTACATAATAGCATTCTGGGGAGGCTTTTTAAAGTTGCTACACCTGTTACTGTATTCAAAGTGTTATTCTCTGAAATGTTTTATAGACAGCACTGCAAGGAGACCACTGGGTTTGTATTCCACTGATGAATGCAATCAAATAAAGGTTTTTTTTTTTGGTTATCACTGCTTTAGCTCAGTTCCAGTCAGCCTTCCAATGTAAATATTGCAACACGGAGTTACCAACAGGAAGAAAACAGAAAGTGAAACTCCCGTTTCTCTCAGGTTTGTTTTCTTCACTTTGTTTTCAGTGAAGTTTCAGCACTCCACACCGAGCTGGTATTTAGGATTTGAGCTCTGCAGCCACTCAAAGGACACAACTCCACAGCCTTGCAGTCCTGAACACAAGTTGGTTCTGTGCTCACCACAGGCATGACTGGAGCCCAGACCTGTTCTCTGGCAGACCACAGTGCTTAAAGAGTCATTACAGCTCCAGACAGCAAGATTTCCTCGAGCTTTCACCACAGCTCTGCCCCAGGAAAGCAGATGGAAAGGCAGGGGATGGAAAAGATCCCCAGGCTGCACTTGGACCCACTGTGGATTTGTCATTGGATTTTCCAAAAGATCAGAAGCTGCTCCAGTTGGTGCTAGAACCACACAGTGTTCATTAAAGTGAACCTTAAAGCCAGAAATACTGCTAATAAATGGGAAAATGCAACCACCCTGATACTTTAACCCTTCTAACAGTCACAGCTAGACATTATGATGCATAAAAAAATCTGCTTTCACCACCTTCCAGTATGGATTGTGGGAGCCAAATACATGGGAAGAAGAGAAAATTTCAGCTCAACAAAGTAATCACAATGAAGTATAACATCACTAATACACCTAGGACCTCTCTCCAGACAGCTCAGTTTCACATCCTGCAGTATATTACACTTTGTATCTCCAGAATTATCCTACCTCAGGTATAGCTGACAACGAAACAAAATTTCTCTTCCCTCCTTGGGAACAAGACCAGAAGGCTACATTGTCCATAAAATGAAAAAAATGGACATTCTTACAATGTTTTGGAAACTCAGCTGAAACCAAAGCCACCTAATTCCCCCAAGGGCTTCCCTGAACTCCACCCCAGCTCCGTGCAGCTCAGCATGGCAAGGAACCTTTCGTAACACTGAGGGCAACACTTCAAACAGCTCAGTCTGCCCTTCCTTCCTATTTCCTCACTTCTGCATTTCCAGCCCCCTGCAAAGGCCACTTTTCGATACATATAAACATGTTTATTACTATTACATCCATATCAACGTGTCTGTTTTAATGAAGAATTATTTCCAAGCACCACAACTTCACCACAACTTCACCAGTACTTGTCCTTAATTAATGATTTAGTTTCATATGTAAATAAAACAAAGATTACAGAATTTAAAAATCTGTCACAGAAAAATTATGCCACATTTAACAGCACTTTTGAGTTCCAGCTTTAAAATGTACTTCCTGGAGAGTTTAAAATTAAACTTGAAATGGTTACAGCGTTCTCATTTCCAAAAAACATCTTTCAACTTGCAAATGACAACAGCCTTTGACAGCAAGTGCATCGTTTGCAACATGCTGCAGCTAATAAATAAAAACAACTCAGTTATGTTTATACTGATCTTTTCTTTTGGCCTTTGGAAGCTAATTTGAACCACATGGCAAGTGGGGAAATAATGGAAACTGTAGTTACTGCTTTTCTAAATATAACATTAATCTCACTTGTAAGGCAGAGCATTCAAGATATGCAAAAAAAGAAAAAAAATCCCAGGAATTACATAAGTGACAAGGCCAACTGCTTGCAAAAGAAAACTTTTAACTCCTGATCTTACAGGCTGCTTTGTGCAAACAGGACTTTATGGCCAAAGAAATTCAGAAGTTGGGGGGATTTTTCCTCAACAACGATCACAAGAGAGATTCTGTTCTCCAGCACAGAGAAAATCCAAGAGTTTCTTGGACACACAGATCCCAAATCCAAGGAAAAAAAACCAAAACTGTACAGTTTTTGCAGTGACAATCAGAGGCAGCCATCTTAGTGTAAGATGACACTTGTCACTGCCAGCTTGGAAAAGTTTTAGACAATTTCCAGAATCATTTCAAACCCAAACTCCCTCTTTACATAATAAGCAGGCATGCACCAATATTCAGATTTCTTCCTCCTCTTGTTAGCAGGAGCTGGAAAGATTAGGACAATTACTTTATCTACTACTTAGATCTTCAAAGAGCACAAATATTAATTAATTCTCACACCACCTCCTTGTGGAATGCACGTATCACATTCCCCATTTTGCAGATTAATAAAAAACATAGAAGCCGAGTGGCAGAAAAATCCTAACAATCTTAGAAAACAATTCCAGCAAAAATAGTTAGGAAGCCTGAACTTTTTGTACAAGAGTGATGAATGATACTCTCAGATCACAGTTTGAGTTTGGGTATGGGAATGCACATGAAATGTCCTTTTCTCAACACACACAGCAGCACTGAGATATTTCACTGATTGCATCCCCACCTCCCCACCTAAGGAATGGTTAAAAAGTCAGCAAACAGTACAAAAATATCACTCTTACCTTCTGCTACATCATCATCTACAGCGCCTTTCACCTGAGAAAAACACCACTGAATGTCATTTCCTCCTCCAGCTCCTAAAAAAAAATGAAAACAATTCAATAAAAACGAGCCCCCCCAGCGCAGCAGCGAGCACACAATGGTTCCAGATTGCACATTTCAGAGCCTGTGCACGCCCACTTCCTCAGCAGTGCTGAGGCACAATCACACACCACCCTCCCTCCCTCCCCACCTTTTTCCTTTGGATATTGTTTTTGTCAGCCTTCAATGCAGCGTTGGTCAAAAACAGGGAAGCACAAGCTGTGCAAAAGCTTCTCTCACCCAAAGCTCGCCGGACTAAGCACCATTAACCACGAATTTAAAACTCAAGTGCAACCAACCGATGCGTTTCACACGAAGCTCCTTCCTACTCGAGCAGCCAGAACCCTCTGAACACACACACAGGCAAACAACTTAAACACAAACTACCAAAACTGGGCATTTTCAGAGAATTTCAGAACTCCCATCCAGTACAAACCAAGCACACGATTCATCTCCTCCTTCCTCAAACCCACTGCGCCGACCCTACGCGCTCAAGGCTAAAGAAAAAGAATTTTACCACGATTTTAGAGTCTCTTCGCAGAAGTAACGAAAGCAATTACCAGCCTGAAAAAAGACAAAAAAGCAGCAAATCCGAGCAGAAAAGCAAACAAGCAATCGGAGGGGGAACAAGTTCTACTACCGTAGAAAACGGATCGGAGAGAAAACTTCAGGAACATTACTGCCTCGGCGGAAGGCAGTGATTCATTTGAACCCTGCCACCAAAACACACACCAAAAATCACCACCCATTTCTTTTGCATTGCATTCTGAGCAAATCACTGCAGGGCTGAGGACATACAGGAAGAGACAGAAATGGGCTTGCCTCGGTTGGTTGGTTTTTTTTCCTCTTTTTTTTTTTTTTTCTTTTCCCTCCCCACCGAAAGCCAGTGTCAAAATGGAACTTTTCCTCCACACAACTCAAACCGGCTGAGCAACAGATGGCATTTACACATTAATCCCGAGCTCTGGTAGGGCTTTGGGGATAACAAAGAATACAGGAGAGACTCTTCCCAAGTTAAGGGGGGGGGGAAAAAAAAACTCCAAAAAAAACTCAAAGAGAAGGAAACCAGAAGCCTGAAAAAAGTCTTTCCAGAAAAGACGAAGCGCCTCAGAATGAGGAGTGCTGGAATAGAGAACAGTTTGCATTTTTTGCTTGCTTTAAATCCTTTCCTGAAGGATTAGACATCCAAGCTGCAGAACCTGAGAAGGTGAAGGCAAGCAACAGCACCCATTTATGCAGGAGATGGAAAAACACCTTTTTTTTCCTCCCTCTCTCTCCCATTCCCCAAAAATCCTACAACCCATTTTCCTCCCTCTCTCCAACCTCTTCGTTCGTCATTTAGCAGCTGGCACCATGGAAGCACTTAAAGGAGACAGCTTGGAGAGAATCACTGCTCCTGCTCCTCCGAGCTCAAATCCTCTTTTCCATACAATTCACTTGAACCAAGTTGGCACTTTCTTCCCCCCACGACTAAAACGGCAAGGGGAGGGTGGAGCGTGTGCATATGGTGTAGGGGGGGAAAGGCAAAGCACAAGCCTCACAAAGCCTCCCCTGCTCTGCTCCTCCACACGCAAAGCGCTGAAAAGACAATTCATGTGCAGAGGAGGGGGATGAATAAATTTCCAAATGAAGAAATCGCACGGGAAAGTAAAGAGGGAAGATCTCCCTTGTGCACGCACACTTCCAGCCTACCAACGGGATGCAAAATGGGGAGCAAGCAGTGGAAGGAATGGGAAAGAACACCCAGCGAGAGCTGCGCTGTTTAATTACACCCTGTGCCAAATTTCACTGGCATTTGCAGATGCTCAGAGGCTGCTGCTCCCTACGGAAGGGTGCGACTGCACTCTGGACACACCGTCTGCACCTGGAACCTCTCCGTGCTTCGGGGAAAAAACCACAGCACCGACCCCAGAGCCTCCGGGGGAAACTCTCTACCAGAGCGTGTGGTGACAGGACGAGGGGAATGGGTTTGAACGGAGAGAGAGTGGGCTGAGGTGCGATATTGGGAAGGAATCCAGGCTGGGAGGGCCTGGCACAGGTTGGCTGCCCCATCGCTGGAAGTGTCCAAGGCCAGGCTGGACGGGCTCGGAGCAATCTGGGATAAGGAAGGTGTCCCTGCCCGTGGCAGGGGTGGCACTGGGTGATCCTTAAGGTCCTTTCCCACCCAAACCGTTCCACGATCCTCCGAGAAGGCGGCAGACCCACCCTGCCTGCAAGCTCCTCAACTCCAAAACACACCACTTCCCCCTCCACCTTGCTTCTTCCATGCTTTTTTTTTTTTTCCTCTCCCCCGAGAAGGGAGGGAAGGAGGGGTGGGTGGGAGCAAAGCACGAATTCCCACAAGGGAGGATAAAAAAAAAAAAACCACCACCCCACAAGCAGCAAGGCGCAAGCGAGGCGGAATGGCAGAGGCGGCCGGGAGGCAGCGCGGAGAGCCCCCCGAGGCACGGCGGGGCAGGGGGGGCAGGCTGCCCTTACCTGCCATGTTGTGCTGGCGATAGCGGCCGCGGCGGGTCGGGCGGTGCGGGCGGCGCGGGCGGGGCGGGCGGCTCGGGGCGGGCGGCGGCGGCGGGCGGCGATGGCGGCGGATGGAGGCGGCGGCGGCGCGGCCGCGGCGGGGCTGGGGCGGCCCCGCTCCGGCCCCCCCGGCGGTGAGCGTCCAAAATGGCGCCGGCACAGCTCGGGGTGACGTCAGCGCGGGGCGGGAGCGAGCCGCCCTCAGGGGGGCGGGCGGCGCCGCCATGTCCCTGCCCGGCCCCTGCCCGCCCTCATGGCGGGGCTGCCGCCCCTCCGCCCGCCGTCCATCGGCCGCGCTCGGCCGGGCGCTGCCCGCCCTCATGGCGGGGATACCGCCCCCGAGCTCGGCATCGACCGCCCCCGTGGCGGGGCTCCGTCCCTCGTGGACGGGCTGCCGCCCCTCAGTCAGCCCTGCCCCTGCCGCCCCTCACTCAGCTCGGCCCCTGCCCGCCCTCAGCCCGGCCCTGCCGCCCCTCAGCCCGGCATCGATGGGCCACGCTGAGTCCGGCCCTGCTCGCCCTCATGGCGGGGCTCCGTCCCTCATGGAAGGGCTGCCGCCCCTCACTCAGCCCGGCATCGCCCACCGTCAGGCCCGCCGCGCTCGGCTGTCCCCCGGGCTCCCTGCAGGAAGAGGTTCTCTCTCCCCACAGCCTCGCCCTTCATGGAATGGAATATCCAGAGCTGGAAGGACCCACCGGGATCATGGATCCAGCCCCTGGCCCTGCACTGACTCCCCAAAATCCCTCCCTGAGAGCGATGTCCAAAAGCTCCTGGAGCTCTGGCAGGTTTGGTAATCTCACCATTCCCTGGGGAGCTCGTTCAGCACCCACCACCCTCTGCGGGAAGAACATCTCCCTGATAATCCCTTCATGTCTCTCAGTGCATCTCCACCTCACTTATCCTTTGGTTTTGGGGATTTTTTTCCCCCCTCTCTATGCTTCTTTGCTCCCTTCTGCCATTTCCCCGTGCAGCAGCAGCAGCAGCCACACATAACCTGTTTGCTGCACATTTCCCACCCCCTTGGATGCTTCCCACAACGGCCAGGGCTCTGATTTCACTCCCTTCTCATTGCAATTCCCTGCATACAACCAGCCGTGCTCCTGAGCCATTTTTAGCCTCCATCCACCTTTCACACTGACAGCCAGCAAGATCCACAAAGAAAGGCTCCCAGCCGAGCCCAGCCTGGCTCAGATCCCGCTGGCTCGGCGAGCATTCAGGCTCCTTTTTAGCTCGCTGGGTCCCAGTTACAGCCTCAGCTGTAGTGAACTGCAGCACTGGGCTAATGGATTCAGTACAATCTATTTAAGATCTTGTGAAAGTCATCAGTTTCCCTTCGCAGATGTTTGTGCAAACATTTCCTTCTCGGGCTGGGTAGATCTTGCTAATCCAGATTTCGCTCTGAGATTCATGAGCTCATCCTGCAAACCCAGCGCTGCCACAAACTCGAAATGTGACTTGGAACAAGCCTCCAAAACCATCCCGTACACTGATTTTTTGCATTTCCAGCTCTAAACACCTAAGAGGCTGCTTTTTATAAACGAAAAGACCATTGAATTGCTGGTGGAGCCCAGCACAAAGCAGCTGTGGGAACTGAACACCACTAATGAACACAAACACTCCCACCAGAAAGCCACAACTGGCCCAAATTACAGGCTGTTTCAAAATTCAGGTTTATCTCTACATGCCTGATAAAGAATTGCACAGGCAAATAAATCAATCTTGGAAAGAACAATGACATTGGAAACAGCATAAACATGTATGGGATGTAATGAAGAATTGCAACTCACCCGAGTTTGGAAATCTCTGCAACCAAGTGTTTGGCTTAGGCCGTTTGGAGAGCAATCCAAAAACCTAAAAACAAAAACACTGCAAGTTTGGAAACAATCCCAACCAAGACAAACTCCCTGGTCCCAAACACCCAGGTCCACATTTCCCAGAGCTGAAGAGAAAATTCATTCAATTCTACAAATTTGTTGTCGTGTTTACTTGGTACCAAATTCATCATGAAAGCTGGCATTCCCCTCTCTTCAGAATTCTTCAAAAATACTTTTTCAACCTAAGCAGAATCGTCCTGCAACTGTTTAGCAGGTAAATTTGCAAATCTAGTCCAATTCATCCATTGGCTTCTGTATAATTAGTGCAGAATTTGTCCTCAGAGTAGAGTAAGTATTGGTTCAAGAACTTTTGTTGCTAAAAAAATTTAAATAAGGCAAAGAGACCTGCAATTAGCTCTGTAATATAAATTAATGAAGCTTTAGCACCTACCTTATAATTAAAATAAAATCCCTCTTATAAAAGATTTAATACCATGGTGCCAGGAGGATGGATTGTACCTCCAAATTTCAGGGTTTTGTTGTGAACTAACTGAGCTACAGAATATAATGGAGCCTAATAAATAAATAACATTAAATCACAGCCAGGGTAATTAGTGAGACATCTGGGGAACCACAACCTTTGCCTGGGTGTTCACTTGCTTGGCAATTCAGAGTGTTCACACCACGAAGGGTTGGTGCAAATGAGGCAGAGCCTGTCCCACAGCCCTGATTCAAAGTTTGTGAGCACAAAACTTGGATTTCACTGGAGCTTGAGCATTTCTTGAGCTGCTCTGGGGAGCTGGTAGTTGTGTTATATCAAATTTTTCCACAACCACCAACAGCACAAAGCTTTAATGAGCATTTATCTGCTCCAATCACGCTTTAATGACTAATTCTTACTCTACACACAGCTCAGGCTGAAGAACACCTCTGGGAAGTGGGAGGGATTTATAGGAACAAGGACTCACAAAAGAGCATTTTTGGATATATTTGCTGTGAAATTTGTCAGAGAACTACATGAAGAGCAGTCAGTTCACAGCAGCCTAGACCAGGAGCTGTGGAAGTTAGAACAACCTAAAAATCAAAGTGTAGCACATGACTGGCAGCCAATAAATATATATATTAATGTCAAGTGACTGATCAAACAACTGAAGCTCCAAAGAGCACTATCAGCGACTCATTCTGTATCTGCTTTAGTTTCCCAGTAATTTGACCTGTTAGACAAGACCATAATGAATTACAACAATTCAGTTTAGAAATAAAGGGAGCAATTATCACCAGAATTATCGCTGGAATTTAGTAATAGCTGAGCCATCTGAGGCCATGTGCAGGTTAACATCAGGGCAGAGCCATTCCCTCCTCTCTGCACTTCATTCTGTTCAGCTTCTAGCGTCTCTCTGAGAGGTTTCCATTGTGTTTTTGCAGAGAATTTTGCCGAGGATAATGTGATTCTTTTGCAGAGAATCGCAGCCTTAACCCCTAAAAAACGTTTGCTGATATTCACCCCGTTCCCCCACTCTTAATTCCACACAAACAGCCATTATCAAACCCGTGCTGAGTCACATCTCGGCGCTGCTGCTGCAGGAGAGCTGAACAAAAGGTCAGGCAGCCCCTGGTTCTGCAAGGAGTCTAACCCAGGTGAGTTACCTGTGGGACAAGTCCCAACCCATCCTCTGCAGCTCTCACCCAGCCCTGCTCAGGCAGCTGAATTCCTGCTGGTTGTGGTGGCAGCCGCCAGCCCAGGGCAGCTCCTGGGGGCACTCGGAACTTCCACTGGCTTTTTCTGACCCCAATTCACCTCCACCAGGTTCCATCTGCAGAGCCACGGCTGGCAGTGGTCAGAATTTCGAAGATAAACCAGAAGTTTATCAAAACTTTAAGCATTTCTAGTTCCTGCCTTGCTGTGTTTTAAACCTGAATGCTGTAAAGATATTTATTGTTGTCTTTGTCACTAGGGCTGTTCCAAAATCATTGGGCTTTGTTTTTGGAAAGGGAAAAATTGAAGTTTCTTCCACGACTGAGGGTCTGTGCTGTTGGGGAAATCATGGAATGGTTTGGGTTGGAAGGGACCTTAAAGATCATCCAGTTCCACCCCACTGGGCATAAAATATCTTCTGATCAGTTAGCCAAAATATCATCTGGGCAGTTTAGTTTACATCTTGCCAATGATGAAAAGCAGAAGAGGATAATTTCTATTTTTCAAGTGATTTTGCAGTTGCTGTGAATTTTCTACAGAGCCAATTCCCCAAAAAAACCCAACCCAACAACCATCCAGTGGTTCTGGAATTGAGTGCCCCAAACTATTCCTCATCGAGCAAACTTCTGCAGTGGAAACTCACTAATTCTGGTATAAGCACTCTGTGTCATCCCAAAAGTGTTAAAGTTCAGTGGATTAAAGCTCTGCTGTTACAAGAGGAACCCTCAGCATTTTTTTTTTCATAAATTATTAAGACTTTTATTCTTAACTTTAGCTTGGTACAAGCAAACAGAAGAGCTAATTAGGCTTGGAAAAAAAATTAATTTGTTCATTAAAATAGTTTGCAAGACAGGTTTAAAACCAGTTTCTAATTTGATCCGTTTAGAGCAGGGCTAAGATTCAGTTATTGAAATCATAATTTGCAACACATCACTTTAATTGATTATGTGAGCACATTTTGTAGAGGATTTATGCACCTGAATTTTATTTGAAAGCAAGTGCAAAAATACCGGCAAAGATAAAGGGAAAACAAAGCTTCTGGAAAAGAAGGGAAAAGATATTCGAGGTAGTCAGGAAGCACCTGTCTGGAGGGAGAAAAATAAGTGTTTTCCAGTGTTTTTCAGCTTGGAGGGCTTGTTCATGAGGGAGGGGATGTCCCAGTATTTTGGGATTAAAAATTAAGACAAGAGGGGTAACTTGAGATTTATAGAAAAATTACATTCTTATTGTTTCTATGTCTTTTGCCATGGTTTTTGTTTTTTTTTAACAAACTGTAGTTAGTTCTATGGAAGGATGAGCCCAACCAAAAATGAGAGAACTCTTATGGGAAGCAAATAATCCTATTGAAACTAAGAGTGGAGCCATAGGAGAAATGAGAAGTTCACAAGGTTTAACACTCCCTGAAAAAAGTAGCTACAATTAAAAGTTCGGATAACCTGGCACTTTAAATCTTTCACCTCGGGACAATTCGGACATAACTCAGAACTCTGAAAGCTACAAACAGCAGGGAAAAACCCCCACAACAACAAAAAAACCCAAAATAGGAACAGTCATCCCAAACTAAGCACCACGAAGACAACACAAGGCCCTCAAAAAGCGGTTTTATTCTAACAAAAGTGATGAAACCCTGAACTACATCGCCAGAAAATCCCTGCAGCACATCCAGCACGAGGCGCTTCTGAAGCGGATGAGATGAGCTCCTCCTGGGAGCAGCCTAAGTGGAGCTGCTCCCTGCCTGGGGCTGAAGGATGTTCAGTCCTTCCCAGCCCCAGTTCCACCAGCCGGCAGAGAAACACCTCCTTCAGTCCTTTGTACCACTGACTAAATTGAGCTGCACCAAAACCAATAAATCCATACTCAGACAACACTTACAAAGCTGTTAAATTCTCCTTTTCCCATTCACAAAAGGGATAATTAACATTTTTCAGGCTCTTTGGGATCAATGAAAGGAACACCACAGAAATACCAACCAGGAGAACAAAGGGTTACCTTGGGGGGAAACCCCAGTGGGTGATTCCCAGCTTGATCTGCCAGCATGGTGCATCTCCCAGAGGAGCCTCAGCCATCCCCACCACCTTTAGGAGACTCTGGGCAGCAAGGGGAGGAGCCAGGAAAACCAACCCCAAAGGGCCGTGAGGAGTTTTCATTTGGGATTGGTTATTTTTGCTTTTTAAACCTTCAAACTCTATACAAACTCTATACAAAATCTTTGCAAACTCTATGCAAACTCTGCGCAAACCCCAAAAAATATTTGGGGTTTTTTGGGTTAAGAGTTGTGGGGTTATTGAGGAGAAGAAATGTTCATTTTTCCATCCTAATAAACCCACCTAGGTGATCTAAATAAGTGAAAGAAAAGCCTCAGGGAGTTGGATGAAACCTTTTTGCTTAACAAAAGCAGGAAGCTGAAAAGCAAGCATGTTAAAAACACTGATGTCCATAGGATTTCCCTGTTATTTTTACCAGTGGGCTTTAACATCTTCCATTTCAGGTTCTTACTAAAGCAAAGTGCTTTTATGCATTAATTAAGTTAACAAGCTATTCTCCTGCAGCAGGAGCTGGAGGAATTCCACCTGTGCAGGTGAATTTCAAAAGAAAAATACAAATACAAGTCTTAGCTCAAACTCTGTGGTTATCCTGTGTGTATCACTGAAGCTGCTGGTACTGAAACACAAATAAACACAAATAAACACAAATAAACACAAATAAAAACCCACTTGATCTAAAAGGAGCAGGATCAGCTCCTTGGAATTGTGCTTTTGCCCTTTGAAGAGGTCTGTAATTTTAGGAGCATTTTGCAGGAAGAAGTAAACTGGTGGCTCTGTGTGGTGCTAGCAGGGAGTGTGAGCTTATCAAGGATCCCACTTTGCCAGGAGAAATGCTCCTGAAAAACCATGGATTGTGGGGAGTGATGGTTAAATATCTCATTTTGAATAAAATGCCCTTTTAGTCTTTGAACTGAGGTGTTTTTGCTCTCGATCCCAGGCTCTAGACAGGTTCAATCAGCTTGGTGTTTCCAAATTCTCATGGTGTTTAAAGGGTGTGAACTCACTGATGTCCTAAGCCCTGGAATCATAGAAAGATATGACAATTCAGGTGATATTTTTCCAGGAGTTTTTCGCTCTTGACTCCAGGAAATATAAAAATGTGACTTCAAAAACAAAAACAAAAAAAAAAAAACCAAAAAAAGGGAAGTCAAAGGTATCTCTTTGAAACTCTCTTGATAGTAACTTACTCTGAGTAGTATCACTGTAGTATTGCTCAAGTCAGGTGAGCAAAAACTGACATGTGCAGGTAACTACCATAGTTAGTCATTCATTAACTTACTCCTTGGTGTAGGACTTCATTTACCTTTTAGTTTCATTTTTCATTAACAGAAACACCATATTTTGAGGGTATTTTTAAAGTGTTTCAAACTTAATCCAGCAAACAAGTCTATAAATCAAAATTCAAGTCTTTGCAGCCAAAACTTTTGCTCTGAAAGGTTCTTTGCTCGCTTTGCTTTGTCCCACAGTTCTGCTCCCAGGTTTGCAAGGACCTGAAGGTAATGCCAGGAATGAACTGAGAAGGGAAGGAAGGGAGGCCGAAATAGCAGAATGAATTGTTCCATTCACATGGCTTTTCTGCTTGGCAATAAGTTCACATTGTAAACAGGAGAGAGGTGTGGTTTGCAGATCGGACAGGAAATCCTTAGTTCTAATCCTTGCTGTGCTGCTGATTCCCTCAGAGACCTCGAGCAAACGCATTCCATCCCTGGATTTTTGATTGGAAATAAACTGGGGATGACAGCCCTTAACTGCAGAGGAGCAGCTTTTCAGTTGAACATTTCTAACATGTTTATAAATAGTTTGTGGCACTCAGGCTTGAAATCAACTCCTCAAGCTCTGAGGGTCAAGCTGGAGTCACCAGGGCACACACTGGGCTGGGTTTCTCTCACTGGTACCAATTAAAAGCAGATGTTTCCCCATGGCTGGAGGGAAATGTCACCTCCCCTTGCCCAGTGGGGTTTTCTTTTCTGTTCTTAGTGCACTCTGGGCCTGCTGAAATCCCATATTTTCCCTTTGGGCTGCAGACCTGTGGGTGAGGCTATGTTAGGAGGAATTGCCTTTGGAGGAGAGCTCTGTGTCAGAGCATCCTCAGAAGCCTCAGCTGAGCAGAGTGGCAGTGCCCTGTCCCCTGACACCCTGGAGGGACCTGCCTGGCAAGAGTTCAGCCCTCTGAGATGGGAAAGGTCCTGGAAGGCGCAGAGGATGGTGCTGGGAATGCTGCAGGAACACCCAGCCTGGAGGCGTGACAGCCCTGCAGGCAGCCGGGGCAGAGATTGGGATTTTTTTAGATTCTCTGCACCGAGGTAAATGATGGTGTCAGTGATGAATCAGACTTACAGTCCTGTCATCCTGCTTTAATCAGGGAGAGCTGCAGTGACAGGGTGTGCTGACAGCAGCGTGGAAAAGATGAAGTCCAGGCTCCTGGAAAGAGTTTCTGCACCTCAGGTTCTTCTTTTCTTTTCTTTTCTTTTCTTTTCTTTTCTTTTCTTTTCTTTTCTTTTCTTTTCTTTTCTTTTCTTTTCTTTTCTTTTCTTTTCTTTTCTTTTCTTTTCTTTTCTTTTCTTTTCTTTTCTTTCTTTTCTTTTCTTTCTCTTCTCTTCTCTTCTCTTCTCTTCTCTTTCTTCTCTTTCTCTTCTCTTCTCTTCTCTTCTCTCTCTCTTCTTCTTCTCTTTCCTTCCTTCCTTCCTTCCTTCCTTCCTTCCTTCCTTCCTTCCTTCCTTCCTTCCTTCCTTCCTTCCTTCCTTCCTTCCTTCCTTCCTTCCTTCCTTCCTTCCTTCCTTCCTTCCTTCCTTCCTTCCCCTTTCCTTTCCTTTCCTTTCCTTTCCTTTCCTTTCCTTTCCTTTCCTTTCCTTTCCTTTCCTTTCCTTTCCTTTCCTTTCCTTTCCTTTCTTTCCTTTCCTTTCCTTTCCTTTCCTTTCCTTTCCTTTCTTCCTTTCCTCTCTCCTCTCCCTCTCCTCTCCCTCTCCTTTCCTCTCTCCTTTCCTTTCCTTTCCTTTCCTCTTCCTTTCCTTTCCTTTCCTTTCCTTTCTCTTCTCTTCTCTTCTCTTCTCTCTCTTCTCTTCTCTCTCTTCTCCTCTTCTCCTCTCCTCTCCTCTCCTTTCCTCTCCTCCCTCCCTCCTCTCCTTTCCTTTCCTTTCCTTTCCTTTCCTCTCCTCTCCTCTCCTCTCCTTTCCTTTCCTTTCCTTTCCTTCTTACAGAGTTTCAGAGCTGCTGAGCACACACAGCTCTGCTAGGCCAGAGGAGTGATGGAAATGTCTCTAGAACTGAGTGACAATTTTCTTCCATCACACAATCAGAGGAGGAAAACTTGCTAAGGAGTTGTCTGTTACTTACCAAACCTTGCTGGCTTTTCACTTGACTGCAAACATTTTGAATTGTCAAAACTGCTGAGCTGTTGTTGAAATTTAGACAACTTTCTCAGTGTTTGTTTGTAACTAGTGGTATTTTAAAACTCATGTCATCCTTGCCCTGTAAAGCTTTGTAAACTAGGCTAAATCTGAAAGACATCTTTGAGAGCCAAAACAAACTTGGTTCTGATTGGTGTATCATCTGTCCTGAGCCTGATATGATATCCTGAATTTAGCCATGAAGTTTCACATGTGTAGAGCTCTATTCTTTTATTGCTGAGGTATAAGAATTTTAGAATCAAAGAGTTGTAGAATAGTCTGGGTTGGAAGGGACTTAAAGATGATCCAGTGTCACCCCTGCCATGGCAGGGACACCTTCCACTGTCCCAGGGTGCTCCAGCCTGGCCTTGGACACTGCCAGGGATCCAGGGGCATCCACAGCTCCTCTGGGAATTCCATCCCAGCCCTCCCCACCCTCCCAGGGAGGAATTCCTTCCCAATATCCCATCTCTCCCTGCCCTATGGCAGTGGGAAATCATTCCCCCTTCTCCTGTCCCTTCATCCCTTGTCAATTGTCTCTCTCCCTGTTTCTTGCAGCTCCTTCAGGCACTGCAAGGCCACAATTTGGTCACCCCAAAGCTTCTCCTCTCCAGGCTGAACAATCCCAACTCTCCCAGCCTTTCCTGCTCCATCCCTGGGATCATCCTGGTGCCTCCTCTGGATTCTCTCCAGCAGCTCCAGCTCCTTCCTGTGCTGGGATCAGGCTGGGGCCTCATGAGAGCAGAGAATCCACCACCCTGGTTGGTGTAAAAACATCTCCCAATGTTTGCAGCATCTCTTCTCCCCATGCTTTCCCATTCCTCCTTATGTATTTTCCACAAATTCCCCTACTTTTCTTCCCCCCTTTCCAAACCCAAACCTTTGATCCTCAGAGAAGCAAAACCAGGGCACAAATTCCAGCAAGCTCAGACGTTTTCCATCCATTTTGACTGCTCTGCACGAGTTGCTCTGCAGGGAAGGGCCAATCCATGCTGAGGCCAAGTGACTCTGGTGTGGTTTCCAAGATCAGAGCTCTGATCGCTGAATTCGGTGCTTGTGCTCCACGATCAGAGCTCTGATCACTGAATTCTGTGCTCGTGCTCCACGATCAGAGCTCTGATCACTGAATTCTGTGCTCGTGCTCCACGATCAGAGCTCTGATCACTGAATTCTGTGCTTGTGCTCCACGATCAGAGCTCTGATCACTGAATTCTGAGCTCGTGCTCCACACAGCATCACTCTCAGCTTGGCAAATGGGCAGCTAATTACAAGGCAGGGTTATTTGTAATTAAGCCTGGCAATATATCACAATGTTCCTGCCATGGCCAAGGGTTGCTGTGAAGGAGGAGAAGGTGTTTCTTTCTTTAGGGAGAGCTGCAGTGCATTCAGGTCTGCTCAGAGGAGGTGTGGAGGGAGAGAGCCTGAGAAACAGGAGAAGGGAAAGTTTTTTAATGTGATTGGCCAAACCTACAGACTGTTTAAAAACCCTAGACAAGAGTAAATCCTGAATGACTCTGCTTATTGACCTTCCCTCCTTTCCCTCTCTGTTCTTTTATCATCTTTGCACTTCACTACCTGGAAGAGAATAAATTTGCTTTTGAGGTTTCCTGTACACTCTGGTTCTGATGTGATCCTGCTTCTTGCTTTGCCCATCAACAGAGATACCTGGGAACTTCTACCCCAGGGAAAAAAAGGAAAAATCAATTTATTTTTTAAACTGAAAGTCACTTTATAAAAGACTCCAAGATGGACGGAGGAATAGAAAAGTAAAACTCCTTTACTGACACTTGATTATCAATTTATTTAAACTAAATCAATTTTCACCTGTTCTAGGGCAAACACATGTGTGCAGAATGCCAAAACCCAGGGATGTTTGAGAAGAGCCATCCCATAAAGCAGGTGGAATTCAGAGTGTGGTCACACAAGGACACCAAATCCAGCTGCTGACGCCTGACAAGCTGCAGTAATTAGTGACAGAACATCTGCCCAGCACGCTGCATGCAGAGAGAAATGAGTTCAGCCCAACCACGAGTGCGAGGTTTAATTATTAAAAAGTGGTTCAGGTTGACTCCTTTCACTTTGCTTAACAGCAGAGAGTTCTCGTGGAGCTCCAAGTGTTATATCCGCTGGGTAAAGCTGCATTTCTGCAATGTCATTGCTTTGTTTTATGGTTTTATTGAGATTAAAAGTAAACTTCTCCCATCTCCATTGCTTCAACCAACGTGAGGCTGACATGGTCATGCTCTCTGTAGCTACAGATAAATTCCTATTTCTCGATTTCCTCATTTCCTCAATGATCAATTCCAATGAAATTTTGTACTAATGGATGTTCCAAGGATATTCAGCTGCTTCCAGCTTCAAGAAAATGCAACTGAATTTTTGCCTGCACAGTGAGTTTGGGCCTGTTAAACTCCAGAGAATCCATGCAGGAAAAGTGGTGTTAAAAGGATTTTTTCTGTGGAAAACACCCTAATCAAAATTTGCATCCTTCTGGGCAGCAGAGAATCCAGCTAGGAGGAATATCTTGGGGGCCAGACTTGCTGAGTTCTGCTTCCCCAGCCCTCTCCTCGTGGTGACATTGAATCCAAGGATGAGCAGCCCTGATGGACAAAACCACAAGGTTAAAATGAGTCCATTTTTCACATTCCACGTTTTATCACAATCACAAGAAGTGATAAGAAAGTGGGTGGGAAATGAGAGCTGCTCTTTGAAAACCCAGAGCTGTTCTCCAGAAAAATCTGAGCCACATAAATATTCAGTGACAGAAAATTATCCTCCACCCGAAAAGCAAAAGTATTTCTGGTTTGAGGGAAACTGTCTTTCCAAAACTGGACCAAACTAGGAATATTTCCCAGAATCTGGAGGTTCCCTGGGGCTCTGGGACACCAAGGAGTTGATCAATTGTGTTCTCAGGAAGTTCTCAGACCTTCCTGCAGGGGTGATGAATCAAAATGTGAAAGTTTAAGGAGCTGCAGTGCTTCAAGTGGAACATTTGGGGTTCAGCAGGACAGTGTTTGAGCAGCTCTTTTTGGTATTGTGAGCACAATAATAAGTTTAATCAAACACATTGATGGCAGTGATGTCATACCATGCCTGGAGACAAAGCTGATTATAACATTTTATTTCAAGAAAGGCTGTGATCGCCATGAAATGGTCTACGATAAGAAGGCAAGGTATGGTGATTTAATTTGATTTTTTCTAGCGAGGGTTTCCCACACATGAGAGGCTCAATTTAAGTTTTTTTCTGCTTGATTCTGCCCAAGTTCTTGAACTTAGCCTGTCACACTGCAAAGCAAAAAATTAAATTTGTTGCTGGCCATCATCAGCAAAAACTGAGTCTTTCTCTGAACTTTGCCAAGCAACGACAAAAAAGTTTTGAAAGGCCTTAGTTTTTCACTACACCAGTGTAGTTTTTCACTACACTACACTTGAAATGCATTTCAAGGCTTGGAAAATTTCCTTTCCAAGTACAAAAATAAAATGTAAAACTTACAAAATCCTCTCTGCCTGCTCTTACCCAAAACAATGGGGACAGATTCTTTAGGGATGCTCAACAGAATGGTGACACAACAAAGCTGTTGCTGCAACCAAAACTTTGTTTTACCTGGACCAGGTAAAAATCAGGTCATTTTGAAAGCCAAGCATCCAAACCCCTCTGCAAAGCAGCTTCTTTGCACTCATTATTCACAACTTCAGTTTAAAATACACATAAAAACTTCTGTCCCCAGGACTCAGCCACCTGTGAGGGACCACAGCCCTGACACCTTGTCTCTGCTCTCCTGCTAAAAAAAACCCTTTTATTCCTTAATCCACCTCCATGCCCACCTTAATTTTCCTATTTCCTCACATTTTGGCCACGTTTTTGCTCAGATCTTCCCTCCTTACCTCATCTGGGACGTTGCATAAGGAGGCAATTGTTAGTTTAAACCTCCATTCCTCCGTTGTCCTCCGGGAACAGCGAGGACACCGCAGCTCTCCGGCTGTGCCACGAGGAACCAGAGCAGCAGCAGAGCCCGAGAAACTGCAGAGTTCATTTTCAAACAGCTCCTCGCTCTGCCTGCTGCTCCTGCTGCTCTCCCTGGGCAGAGCCAGCTCAGCAGAGCTGCTGGGAACAGCTTTGGGTGCAGCAGATTTGATGATTTGCCAAACCTGCAGCTCCCCGAGGCTGCTCACTCCTCCCCTGCCGAGCTTTGCCACCCTGAGTGCTCCTGGAGATGCTCCAGAGGCAATTCTCATCCCCTGGGATGAGCACCTTGCTTTTGCTGGGTTTGGAATGGGGTTGGATTTACCAGGAGCCAATTCTCATCCTCTGGGATGAGCACCTTGCTTTTGCTGGGTTTGGAATGGGGTTGGATTTACCAGGAGTCTGGAATGTGTTCTTGGTGCTGCATGGATAACTGGAATTGCTGTTTGCTAGGAAGGACCTGAAAGTCTTTTGGATCTGTGCATAAAGTAAATTCTGGGTAATGTTTTATGTGATATCAGGAAAATCGTGAAAGAGAACAAGATAAAAATGAAGGATGTCAGGTTTAGATTAGAGATTAGGATGATTTTCTTGGTTTACCTGAAATTATTTACCCTGTGGAGTCTGAAATGTGTTCTTGGTGCTGCATGGATAACTGGAATTGCTGTTTGCAAGGAAAGACCTGAAAGTCTTTTGGATCTATGCATAAAGTAAATTCTGGGTAATTTTTTATAATATTTTATAAATATTTCGATAATATTTTAGGTGATATCAGGTAATATTTTATGTGATATCAGGAAAATTGTAAAACAGAACAAGATACAAATGAAGGATGTCAGGTTTAGATTAGAGATTAGGATGATTTTCTTGATTTACCTGAAATGACTTATGGTTGTGTTTGGGGTGGTTTTTGGTTTGTGTTTTTTTTTTTTTTTTTTTTTTTGGTGTTGGTTTTTTTGTGTTGGTGTGGTTGGGTGTCAGGTTTAGATTAGAGATTAGGATGATTTTCTTGATTTACCTGAAATGACTTACCCTGTGGAGTCTGAAATGTGTTCTTGGTGCTGCATGGATAGCTGGAGTTGCTGTTTGCTAGGAAAGACCTGAAAGTCTTTTGGATCTATGGATAAATTCCTTATAATATTTTACAGAGTGTCAGGAAAATTGTAAAAGATAACAAGATAAAACCATCCTAAAATGAAGGATGTCAGGTTTAGATTAGAGATTAGGATGATTTTCTTGATTTACCTGAAATTATTTACTGCTGTGGAGTCTGAAATGTGTTAATTGAGGATTCATCACCACATTCCTCCAGAAGGAATGGGACATTCCCTGGAGGGGAAAGCAAAACAGGGAATTGGAAAATCCCTGCAAACACCATCCATGGGGTGTTCTCAATGAACAGGGGGTTGGAAAATCCCTGCAAACACCATCCAGGGGGTGTTCTCAATGACCAGGGGGTTGGAAAATCCCTGCAAACACCATCCATGGGGTGTTCTCAATGAACAGGGGATTGGAAAATCCCTGCAAACACCATCCATGGGGTGTTCTCAATGAACAGGGATTGGAAAATCCCTGCAAACACCATCCATGGGGTGTTCTCAATGACCAAGGAATTGGAAAATCCCTGCAAACACCATCCACGGGGTGTTTTCAGTGAACAGGGGGTTGGAAAATCCCTGCAAACACCATCCACAGGAGCCAACCTGCCATCCCCAACTCCCCAAACCTGGGGATATTTATCCACTGCTGCTCCCTGCCTTGGGAATTGTGCTTTTGGCCAGGAGACAACCCAAACCCAGAGCTCTGCAAGGAGCATTCCAACCCACCTAGGACTCCTGTTGACAGCAGGAATAAACCATCAGAGCTTTGTTTTCCCAGGCTCTGATGTTTCCAGGGCTCCTGAAGGGGATACAGCTGTGCTAAATATTGTTGTTCCCCATTTTATTCTGATCCAACAGAACAATCCAGGCGAGTGTTTTCACTTGCATCATGTCAGAGATCACTCCAGAACTGAATGTGAAGGTAAAAAAAAAAACCTCACTGGGCTTGGAATCAAACTTTATTCCCTAGAGGTCTGCAATCCCAACGATTCTGTGGTGGTTTGGAGCTGAAATTGCCCTTTTTGCTTTACAAATTCCAGTTGTGTTTGTTGTAGGATTTGCTTCCCAGAGCACTGAAATGCAGTTTTGAAACCTGTTTGGTGGAAAAGATCACAGCATGGATCAAAAAAAGAACTCATCCAATACTTTTTCTTTACAAAAATGAAGGGTAAATTCTTAAAAGATTGACAAGGAACTGAAGGGATCTGGATTTTGTTCTCTGTTCTGTTTGACATTTGTTGTGCCAGCTAAGCAAATAATCTCCTTTCTTCCTTCCTTTTTTTCTAAAAGAAGGAACAATAATGGCTTCTTTGGACAGATCCATGCATTTGGACATCTTATTGCACTTAGCCTGAATTCTGACTGCTGCATGAATAACTGGAACTGCTGTTTGCTGAGAAAGACCTGAAAGTCTTTTAGATCGATGGATAAAGTAAATTCTGGGTGATATTTTGTGTAATAACAGGAAAATTGTAAAAGAAAACGAGATAAAAACAGCATAAAATGAAGGATGTCAGGTTTAGAGTAGAGATTAGGATGATTTTCTTCCCTGTGAGGGGCTGGGATGGAATTCCCAGAGGAGCTGGGGCTGCCCCATGATCCCTGCAATGTCCAAGGCCAGGCTGGGATAACCTGGGATGGCTTTTAATGGGATTTAAAATCCCTTCCAACCGAACCCATCCCGGAATTCTGCACAAACCTGGGAAACTGAAGGTCTCCCTTAGCACAATCCAGCGGAAAAACAAAGCAAACACCTCCCTGACAAACCACCCAACCACAAAAACCTCTTCCAAACCACCAAACACATGGAGGAAAACCAAACCTGCACATCCCAGGGTGGTGATTTTCCCTTGCCCATCCGGGAAGGTGTGGAGCTGCCAAACACGAGGCTGTGGTGCTGCTGGCCATGGCCAGGGGACACTGCTGGCTTGTTTTTGTCCCCATGGATTCTTCCCTCGATGCTGCCACTGTTTGCAGCTGGACAAAGAGAGGCCTCAGTGTCCTGGGGAGGATCAAACTCCAGTGGACGAGGGGAGGAGAAGTCCAGAAAGGCACAGCCAAAGCCACCTTGTGCTAATTAAATTGTTAATTAAATAGTTAATTGAGCTCGGAGCAGACAGGAGGGTTAATGGCAGGCTGGTTGAGTTTTTTGATTTGTTGTAAGAAATCAAAAATTGATTTATTGTCATCATTTCTCTTCCCTCCTGCAGCACTGATCAATGTGACAGTGGCTGCCCTTGCTGGGTGGTGCTGGGAGAGATTCCTGTGCTTTGGGGAGATTTTTCAGAGAGGAAAATGGACTGAAATAGGAATGTTTGGGGTCAGTTTTTAATTCAGTGAAATAGCTGAACAGGGGAGGAGACTATGGAGAAGAGCTTCACTGGAGGAAGATGTGGGAGAGTCATGAAAACAACCAAAAAATCAGATTTTTCTGAAGTTTTGTGAATGTCTAAAGAAAAAATGCAAACTTTATCTTTTTTTTAGGAAGAATGGGCACTGTTTGTTAAAATGCTGTGGGAGAGGAGGAAAACCTAGAGAAATTTAAACTAATTTTCAGGCTTTTATAGTAAAACTGTTGTCAAAATGAGAATTTCTGTGCAATTTCAGTTAAAGATCTTCGTTCCCAATGTGGTTTGTGGAGCTGGGAAAGTCTTCAACCTCCTCTAAAAGGATTGATTCATCCTTTTGCCATTTCCTCCTTATTTTTGGGGATGGAATCAGTAAAAACTTGGATCACAGGAAGATTCCTCTGGGACATTTCTGCATCAATGTCCCAAAAAAAGAGATGAGAAAGGGGAAGCAGGAATTCTGCACTGAGGAGAATCAGCTTCTGCTCCCCCTGGGGGGATGGTGGTTGGAATTTGGCTTTGGAAATTATCTTATAAATAATATAATATAAAATAATATAATATAATATAATATAATATAATATAATATAATATAATAAATATAATACAATTAATATAATATAAATAATATAATAAAATAGAAATAATACAATAGTATAATAATATAATATAATATTTAATATAATATAAACATAAATATTAATATAAATAATATAGAAATAATATAAATAAAGTGAGCCTCTGGTTTGGGGTAAAACCCCAATTCTGCCCCCGAAAGCAAAGCCTGACTTTATTTCAGTTTATTTCAGTAACTCCAGGCCTGTTAATAGCAATAAATCACCAATCCAGCTCATTATTCAGCCTTGTTCAGGTGAAATTCCAACCTTCCCAGTGGATTTTAATTCCCCCTCCAGCTCTGTGGGGCAGCCTGCTCTGCAGGAATAAGGAATTGCACTGCAGGAATAAAATGATTATTTCCTAGAAAGTTTTCCCCGTAAGGAAAAAAAGGGAAAATTCCTGTTGCTCCTCCGGATTCCTCCCTAAAATCCTGCAGCCATGCTGCCACCTAGGGAAGCTTCCCCAGCAAATTCCCGAATTTTGTGATCTTTCCGCTGCACTTCCAGCTGTGAAAACAGGATCTGATCTAACCCTCTGATCTGCTGAGAAAAACCCGATTTTTTACTGCATCTTTGTCCGCCTGGGCGCGAGGAGGCTCGAATTCGCTTCCTCCCAAATAAATTGGTTTTGAAATTGAAATTGCCGCCGGAAATTGGCTCTTTAGGACAATATTTTTGCTTGGCAGGGGCAGCTCAAGGGCTCGATGTAAAATCTCATTTTAAGTGCTGTAAAAACACCACTGGGCAGCTTTTCCAGCTCCTTTCTTTATTTTTTTTCCTGGCACAGCTGAGGAAGATGTCAGGAAAAATTCCTTCCTCAGGGATTTGCCTGACCTGCTATGGGTTTGTAACATATTTGCTTTGATGTACACGATGGGGAAATTCAGGTGATGTTGGGGTTTTTCCCCTTAAATTTGTGCCATTTTGGGTGACAAAATAAAAACCTGGCAGGAAATTTTGCACATTAGGTTTGGGAAGAGGAAACAATTTTGGGAATGAGGAGAAAAGGGAATAAATATCCCTGAGCACTGCTGCAGGTTCTGCAGTCAAAAATCTCCTGGCATTAGTGCCTCTTTTCCACCCTGAGACTCCAGAGAGTCAAGATGTTCAAGAAATGTTGAAATAAATGTTTGGGAAATGCTGGAAATGTGGATTTTTCTCTGCTTAGGTGGTGCTGGGAAAACCAAGCCCAAAGGCTTGAGGCAAAGCTCTGTCTGCAAGTGCATTTTCCGTGGAGGAAAGCAGAGCTCTGACCTCTCCAAGCCTTGCACGTGGCCCTGGAACAGCAAAATTTGATTAAAAATGATAAAAATATTCATGTTTCTCTTGTTGTATGGAAAAAGGAAAGATTAGGGAAAAAGGAGAGGGGA
This sequence comes from Lichenostomus cassidix, assembly GCF_008360975.1. Classification (NCBI taxonomy): domain Eukaryota; kingdom Metazoa; phylum Chordata; class Aves; order Passeriformes; family Meliphagidae; genus Lichenostomus; species Lichenostomus cassidix. The sequence continues at coordinate 2,478,505 of NC_139502.1, read as the reverse complement.
AATTAGCGTTAAAGGGTGTGAGGGGAGGATGAGAAAAGTCACCACAGGTGTGATCTGTGCCAGGTGTGATCTGTGCCAGGTGTGATCTGTGCCAGGTGTGATCTGTGCCAGGTGTGAGCTGTGCCAGGTGTTTCCACTGAAATTTTGAGGACAGAACCTTCCAGAACTGGCTGAAGCAGCTCTGCTCGAGTCCTCCTCCCTCAGACCCTAAATTCCTCTGTCTGGGGGAATTCTCTGGTGAAAAAACAACTCTTTGAGGAGTTCTCCAGGTAGGAGATGATTTTATTTGCTGCACAGGGTGGAGAGATGGGGTTTTGCCTTTTTTGTGGAGCTTGAAGTGGATTTTTTTCTTCTGGTTTGCAGCTTGCTGTGCTTCTCCCCAAGTGCTGCCCTTTGCCCTTGGCCTTCTGGAAAATTTGGGAAGGGCTGGGCTACTCCTTCTCTTTTGTAAAATAACTCTTTGGCCCTTTTCTGGTGTTCTTGGGTTCCCAATTTGGTGGAGTTTGCTGTGATTGGGATAACAGTGAAATAATGAAATAACGAGGAAGGAAACTTCTCCAGAATTTTGTTGGGGATGCCCTGAGGTGAGGCACTGAGTCCTGCAGAAAGAGGGATGCAGAAATATCCACAAACAGCTCTATTCTCTGGTTCATTCTGCTTTTTCTCCATAAATATAATCAAAGAAAGATGCTTTTCCCGTGGGAGGAGCACAGAGCAGCCCAGGGTGAAGGAGAGCTTTGCTGTTGTATTTTCAGCAGGAAGGGGAAAAAGGTCAAACACTCAGGTGCTGCTTGGCAAAGTCCAGAGATCACCAGGGTGGGTTTTGTGCCAAAATCTGGCAATCCATTACTGTAGATAAGATTAGAGGTTTCCCCATGTTGGTTATCACCTCCAGCTCCCTAAGATGTGATTCCTTTTCCCCCTCTGAGTTTTGAACACACACAAAAATACTAAAAATACAAATATTTAGCAGAATTCAGCCATGTCAATACCCATTTTGTATCTGATAAAGCATTTCCTGCTGACTCCTTGTTCTGCCAGCTCCTTACAATGCCTGCAGATGAAATCCAAGCCCTAATAAGGTTATTTTTTTCTCCCCATAAATGTCTTTTATGCTAATAACTGTGCAAATGCCTGCTGGTGATGAGGATCCTGTTGGGTTAAGTGTACTAGGAATGCTGTAAAGAGGCTGTAGAGTTGGTAATTCAGATTAAGAGGTTTAAATATAGCACGTGAATGTGGCAAATGCCAGTGGGATTTATGGGGAAGACTTTATGGGCTAAATTTTTCAAAGGGAGCCCAAGGGATTTAGGTGCTCAAATGCTACAAAAATTGGACCCCAGAGCTGCTCTGAGTGAGGAAAAGGACAGGAATGACTCCATAATTTTCCTAATCACTCCCAAAGCAGATGTTTCCAGCCCAGAGATCCTGGTTTGTCTTGATCTGCTTTGGAGAGAATGAGAGCAGTTGGAATAAAATTTTATTAAAATAAAATAAGGTAATAAAAAAGCCACTTTTCCCCATGAAGCTCCTCCTCAGAGAGGTGAAAGAAGCAGCAAAAGTAAAGGGAGAGGAAAGGTAGAAGCTTTCAGAGTTTTTGGGAGGAGTTTGCTGTAAAACTCTCCAGGTCCATGGCTATTTGGGAAGTGAAAATTGAATCAATGGAACTGCAAACTGAGCTGGTAAAATAAATATACACCTGGCCAGGTGGTGGTTTGGTCTGAGAGCTGCAGGCCAAACAGAGGATGGAATTGTGCCTCTGAGGAGGACTCTGCAGGCTGGCAGTGTCCTGTTCTTGGAAGGTGTTCTTGGCTCTGCTGGTTCCCTGGATCAGGTCTGTGTCGTTCAGGGCAGGAGGAATTGCTGTCCATGGTTTTAGAAGTGCCCTGGAAAGCAGCCTGGGCTGACTTCATCCAGGATGTGCTGATTTGATCAGCAGCAGATAGCCAAGGTATTTTTATGTCTTTATGGCAGCTGCAGAAAGGGTTTTTCTGCTTAGAGGAGAGCTGGAGTTTGGAATAAATAATCACGTGGGCAAGGAGGAGAACTTTGATATCCACATTTTTTTAAATTATTTTGGCTGTCTCCTGAGGATCTTCAGTCACACTGCAAAGGCACAACTCCTTGGCAAAACCTGGCATTGATATCCTGCAGTTTTTGCCCCATTTGATGTCTGTGGGCACTGAAATCTGGGTCTGATCCAGAGGGAAATGGGACTTTTTGCAGAACTGCTCTGGGGTGGCAGGACAGCTCTGTCCCTTCCTTCTGCATCCCTTCAAGCCTCTGCTGCCATCTCTGCTTGGGGAGCCAAAATCCTGGTGTGGAGGGAGATTTTAATGTACCACCACACTCTGTGGAACTTGGTTTTGATTGAGATGATCTTATCTCAACACATTCCTCTGAAAAAAAGGCCTTTTTGTACTGATATTCCAGCGTGGATTCCTGAGATCAGCATCAATCTGTACCAACAATGGATAAATCATGGATTTATGGATTAAAAAAGCCCTAAATTCCCTCTGTGCCACCCTGCCTGGGCTGTTCAGCAGTGAATCTGAGCAAAGCTGCCTGCAGAGAGATCACTAACAGCTTTGGGTTCCCTCTCTGCTGCAGGGATTGAGCACCACAAGGTGGTGGCATTGCCCAGGTAAAATGTGTGCAAAACACCACGATTTGAACATTTCCCTGTGCTTGAACTGCAGGTTTGTCTTTTATGCCAGCAGTATTTCGGGAAAGGAAATCCCATTTTAAATCTTTGACTCTGTTGCATAATTAATCAGGAGTGTAAAATACTCTTTTTGTCGGTAAGGACTTTTATATTCTCATTTAGAACAATTTTTCTCTCCTGCTTCCCCCAGCATTAAGCAATTTGGATAACATTTATCTGTCCTACAAAAGGACTGAGTGCAGTGTAGGGACTGAGTTCTTTTTTTCCCGTTTTATTTCAGGCAAGTGGCTTAAATTCCCTGGACCAATTTCTGATCCATAAATTGGGAATGTCCAATTCCTCCTTCTGTTCTTCAAGCAGGTGTTGCCTCCCTCACCAACACCCTCTTTTCTGGAGTATTTAGAGTGTAACCCGTGTAGAATCAAGGGATAAAGCACCTAAATATATTTAATTTGTTTATTTTCAATCAATTAGCACAAATGAGTCGAGGGCTGGAGGCTCAGCAGCAGTGGTGTTGAGGGGTGCTGAGCCCAATTCCTGCACCTGTGGGCCTGAAATATGAGAAAGCCTCAACACTCCCACTTTAATAATATTTTAAAGATCCGAATTTTGTCTTTTTAGCTAAATTTCCAGGTGAAAAGCTGAATTTCCATGCTTGGGCTGCCCCTGTGGCTGTTCTAGCAGTGCTCCCCACATGGACAGTGAGGTCAGTTGAGGTCATTTCCTCCTCCTGCTTTTCCCTCATCCATCCTTTCCCAAGATTTTTCCCTTTTTCCCCCAAGATGTTTCCCTTTTTCCCCCAGAAGAAGATGTTTCCCTTTTTTCCCCAAGAAGAAGATTTTTCCCTTTTTTCCCCAAGAAGACGATTTTTCCCTTTTTTCCCCAAGAAGACGATTTTTCCCTTTTTTCCCCAAGAAGACGATTTTTCCCTTTTTTCCCCAAGAAGACGATTTTTCCCTTTTTTCCCCCAGAAGAAGATGTTTCCCTTTTTTCCCCCAGAAGAAGATGTTTCCCTTTTTTCCCCCAGAAGAAGATGTTTCCCTTTTTTCCCCCAGAAGAAGATGTTTCCCTTTTTTCCCCCAGAAGAAGATGTTTCCTTTTTCCCCCAGAAGAAGATGTTTCCCTTTTTCCAGAAGAAGATGTTTCCCTTTTTTCCCCCAGAAGAAGATGTTTCCCTTTTTTCCCAGAAGAAGATGTTTCCTTTTTCCCCAGAAGAAGATGTTTCCCTTTTTCCCCAGAAGAAGATGTTTCCCTTTTTCCCCCAGAAGAAGATGTTTCCCTTTTTTCCCCCAGAAGAAGATGTTTCCCTTTTTTCCCCCAGAAGAAGATGTTTCCCTTTTTTCCCCCAGAAGAAGATGTTTCCCTTTTTTCCCCCAGAAGAAGATGTTTCCCTTTTTTCCCCCAAGCAGGAGATGTTTCCCTTTTTCCCCCAAGAAGAAGATGTTTCCCTTTTTTCCCCAAGAAGAAGATGTTTCCCTTTTTCCCCCAAGCAGGAGATGTTTCCCTTTTTCCCCCAAGCAGGAGATGTTTCCCTTTTTCCCCCAGAAGAAGATGTTTCCTTTTTCCCCCAGAGAAGATGTCTTTTTTCCCCCAGAAGAAGATGTTTCCCTTTTTTCCCCCAGAAGAAGATGTTTCCCTTTTTTCCCCCAGAAGAAGATGTTTCCCTTTTTTCCCCCAGAAGAAGATGTTTCCCTTTTTCCCCCAAGCAGGAGATGTTTCCCTTTTTCCCCCAAGCAGGAGATGTTTCCCTTTTTCCCCCAAGCAGGAGATGTTTCCCTTTTTTCCCCAAGCAGGAGATGTTTCCCTTTTTTCCCCAAGCAGGAGATGTTTCCCTTTTTCCCCCAAGCAGGAGATGTTTCCCTTTTTCCCCCAAGCAGGAGATGTTTCCCTTTTTTCCCCAAGCAGGAGATGTTTCCCTTTTTTCCCCAAGCAGGAGATGTTTCCCTTTTTCCCCCAAGCAGGAGATGTTTCCCTTTTTCCCCCAAGCAGGAGATGTTTCCCTTTTTTCCCCAAGCAGGAGATGTTTCCCTTTTTCCCCCAAGAAGATTTTTCCCCAGTGCTGTCAGAGCTGCTCCCTTCTCAGCCTGTTCTCCATCACCTCTCAGCTCTGCCCTTCCTCCTGTCAATGCCTGAGGAGAAATTTTGCCTGACAAATTTTTCAGACTTTGGGAAATTCCAAACAAGATTGGTGATTTTCTCCTTTCCCTCCTCTGGGAATTCTTTTATCTCCAGGTGAGCTTCTCAGGAGGGTCAGAATTCATCCTGAAGAGCTTTGGATTTTGTTGCATGGATTAAATTGCAGAACTGTGATTTTTACATCTTTTAAGTTTGGCTTTTTCCAGCTGCATGGACTTCTGGTTTTATCCTAACTGCTCTTTTCACACAGCCTACAGAGTGTAAAAATGAGGTTGTTTTATTTCCTCCGACTTGTTTTTTGCGACTTAAAATCTCTGAACCTCCAAATATTTGGATTTTCTGGGCCACAAGGCACAAAGGGAATTTGCTCTGCTGTTTGGGGTTTTCCTGTGACAAAGAACAAATTTGGGGTGTCCAGATCAGGGTCTGAGTGCAGCTGAGGGTGGAACTTTCCCAATTCTCACCTGTTGTGCTCAGAACAACCAAAGTTCCCAAATTCTTGGCAACAGGAAGTCCCTGCAGGTGTTAAATCACCTCAGATGACCAAATATTTCGTTCCTAACCTGCCAAATAATTCGGCCAGGTGGAAAACAGGAGCTCTGCAAACTATTAAGGCTGGTGAATTATATTTCCTGTTTTATAAAGTGTGTGGAAGTGGAAACTTTCCAATAGTTGAGGGAACTCTAAATAGTAATTTTTAATATCTTATTCTCAGCTATTTTATCAATATCTGAAGTTTTACCTCAAGTGTTTTGTCCACTTGTTTCTGAATAATGAACAAACAACAATTTTGACTTTTAGGATTATATAATTTTATTGAAAATCCAGTGGTCAGCAAAACCAAGGGAAAATAAGCAGGAAATTAAAAGCTAAGAGAAAACAGGAAGAATTTGGAATTAACTAGATCACTTCTTCCAAACTGGGCCAGTCATTGAAAAAAAAACTTAATTTTTTTATGATTTGGAGATGTGAAATCAGAAGTGTTTCTTGATATGAGTTATTGATTTATACAAAGTATTTTGCCTGGTTGGCAATGCTGATTAGCCTGGCTGATCAAAGATTGGAACAGCAGTGGAAATGGTGGAATGTGCTTAATTTTTTTTTGGCTTTGAAATGCAGGTTTTTTACCACTTGGCCAAATCTGAATGCTACGTAGGACTAATAATGCCCAGAAAAATTCTGCTTTGTTACTTATTTCATTTTGTACTCTTATTTCTTCCCACACTCAAATTCTCTTTGGAACTTTTTACAAATTCCTACAAACAGCTTAGCACTGGGGAGCTCTGGATTCTTGTTTTTAGCCTTCCTGTGCTGTTTGGACAAGAGATGATAATAAAACAGAAATTTCTTCATTGGCTTCCCAACCTCTGCTCTTGTTTGGATCCCTGACAGCTGAATATGAGAATAATAACGATTTCCTTATCCATTAGAAATATATATTTTGAATGAGGGCAGGTGTGTGTGGAACACAATTTCTTCCTTTCTGGTTTTTGGGTGATTTAAAAAAATTAAAATATAATAGTTTTTCTCACTGGAAACCAGTAAGGCGACCAAGAAATTCCTTAATGGCCAAATCTTGTTGCTTATTAATGATATTGGGTCATCCAAAGTGTTCAGAAATTGTATTTTCTCCTCCTGGCTTCCCTGTCTGTGCTCTGCTCCATCTTCTCCCCCTCTCTGTTCCTTCTAAAATCTGGCTGGTGAGCAGTGCAGTGAAGGAGATTTATCTCATCTGGATAATCCTCAGTCCTAGGAGGGAACAAAATCACAAAATCAGCTGAAAACACCATAATTCGGTGTTTTGGCCTCCAAAGTGAGATATCAGTGAAAGCAGAGAGCAGATAGAAAATCTTAGAGGTGTGACACACCTTAAAAATGTGTCACACATCTTAAAAATGTGTCACGCACTCCTGACCAAGCAGTTTGCTCACTCCATCCCCACCAATGGCCACTGAACATTTTTCTGATTTTCACACGATTTGCTCTCTCCATCCCCACCAACATCCACTGAACATTTTTCTGCTATTCCCACAATTTGCTCACTCCATCCACATCACTGTCCACTGAACATTTTTCTGATTTTTCCCACAATTTGCTCACTCCATCCCCACCAACGGCCACTGAACATTTTTCTGATATTCACACACAATTTGCTCACTCCATCCCCACCAACGGCCACTGAACATTTTTCTGATATTCACACAATTTGCTCACTCCATCCACACCAACATCCACTGAACATTTTTCTGATTTTCCCACAATTTTCTCACTCCATCCCCACCAATGCCCACTGAACATTTTTCTGATATCCACACACAATTTCCTCACTCCATCCCCACCAATGGCCACTGAACATTTTTCTGATTTTCACACAATTTGCTCACTCCATCCCCACCACTGTCCACTTTTCTGCTATTCCCACAATTTGCTCACTCCATCCCCACCAAGGGCCACTGAACATTTTTCTGCTATTCACACTCCTCCAGGTGCTGCTGAAGATTTAAAAAAAATCACCTTTTTGATGGTGAATCCACAGGCCATCAGTGACAACACCACAGAGTTCAGAGGCTTCCCCAGCACCCTGAGCAGGCACAGCTTTGTGTCCACACACATTCTTTGGCTTTAGGGAAGGAAAACACCCTCTGTTGTTTTCCAGAGCATGTGTTGGGAGCATCTGAAGGCTGGAATATGGTGGAGCATATGGCAGATAATTCCCTTTCTTCCATTCATAGTCTGCAGCAAGATCAGTCCTGCTAACAAGAAGCTCCAGATTTCATTTGAAATATTCCTGTAGCCTTTTCTGTCTAGCAAGCAGTGCTTGCTCTTGAAATGCACAGATAGTCTCAGATTGTTTAGTAAAATAGATTATTTTTCCCCACCTAACTGATGGAAATGTGATGCTCTGCCAGGCTGATCAAATCCTTTTAAATATCAAAAGAATTGAGGTGTGAAAAACTTCCAAAGCACTGCTGCTCAGCCTGCCTGGAAACACTGAAAATCAGCGATGAGAGAAAGAGTTCAAATGGTAAACTGTAATTAAATGGGCCTAAAACTCTGGGAAGATTTCTTAGCACCTGGAAGATATTTAGACTAATCTAGATCCTTGTGATTTAAACACTGAGCTCTTGATTTTGAAGTTTTTACTGGGTGTGGGAAGTAACCGTGGAGAGATCTGATGAGAGGAGTTGGTGTCACACAGGATCAACTTCCCTGCTTCTGACAGAGGTGAAAATAATTCTGAGGCTGTGGAATTTGGCAGCTTTTGGGGTGCAATGCACCGAGGTAGAAATCCTGGTGGCTTTCTGGATTTGATAGTTCAGTTCCACCAAACAACCTGAGGTTTCTTTGCTTCAAGGAAGAGCTGAGTTGTCTCTCTGAGGTTGTAAAGCTCTAATTGCAGAATTAGCTTCTTAGCTAATTCATTGGGCTTTTTAGTGCCTCTTATGGAAAGAATGTAGGAATGGGCAGATTAGATCAGATTTTTTTTTGGTGAATTTTATTTTAGCTTCCATGACCAGGTGCTTTAAAAAAAGCACAGGAAATGTTACACGAGGCAGGTGTTATGATTATTGACAATTAAAGTGATTTTCCTGATCCAAATGGGGATCCCTTTTTCTATCAACCAAGGGCAAAGCTGGCAAATCTGGAATTAAACACAATTTGCATATTCCTGCTGCAATACCAGTTTACCACTCGAGAACATCCCAGTTTCAATGTTAGCCTGTGCTCCATGGGAGAACCACAGAAATCTGCAATTCTTGTGTTTTTAAACACTTTCAAAAAGGAGGGTTTTGCCTGGCGAGCTGCTGAAGCTTTGCTGACTTTTTGAGCTGGCAGAGCATCCCTGTGGCTCCACTTGAGAGTGGATATTGATGTAATTAAAGCGAGACACCTGCTTAAGGCAGGGCTGCATTCAGGAATCAAACTCAGGCCCTGGCTGTGCAGATGTTGGAGCAGGAGGTTAAGCATGTCTGCATTGTCAGGCAATTCTTGTAAGACCACTTGAGTGGCTAATGCAGGTTAAGTGGCGATGTGACAGCATTTGCAGTTCTGGGGACCACTTTTATTTGGTTTAAATGTTAATGAATTAATTGAATTCTGCTCTCTAGCGTGTTTGTGTTTATGCTGTTGCTGGTGGGGACTCTGTTTGGCAGCTGGAGTTGGATCCTGAGCTCACACCTGGAGCTAGAAAGGCTGTGATTAACCTCAACTCCTTCCTGCTGAATATTTTAGATAGTTTATCCACGAAAACATATTGAAAAGTTGACTTTGATTGCTTTCCATAAAGTGCAAAATGAGGGAGAGGATCCCAGCACAAATATACATCCACTTGGAGTATTTTTCCTGAGTGTGGCTGTTGCTTCAAATCTCCATGTGGTTACAAAAACAAACTTCAGCGCTCCGACTCCTCAAATCTGCATTATAAAATAAAATGGAACACACACTCCCCACGGTAAAATATTATTTGCTAACGTGTTCCAAAAACCATGCTCGGCAAAAGGCAGTAAAAGTATCTTTTAAAAGGGGGGAAAAAGTTGGATATAAAACCCAGCAGATGTGTTTTTCTGTTCTAGCGAAAAGAAAAACACCTACTTAGAGGAGCGAGCAGGAGACTCGGGAGTGGATCTGATGGGTACAATGTTTTCTCTCTTTGGGGAAAGATGAGGCGGAGAAGTTGTTATTAAATGTTGACTTATGCGTTTGTGAGTTTGAAAGCGTTCCTTTGTTGGCTGCTTACAGATGAGATCGGCGGGATCGCTGCGATTGGCACTCGGGGAGGGCTGCTGAGAGCAGAGCTGCCTGCAGTAAATGCTGCCTTTATGGTGCCACGGGGAAAAAAAGGGGGAGAGAAACAGGCAGAGCCCAGGTAGAGCTCCAAACCCTGAGATTTTCCAGCTCTAACCTTGTGTTTTTGCTTATTTACTGCTGCCGTGGTGGGGCTGGGAGGAGGATGTGTTGTTTCATACTTGGGGTTTCGACTCGTCCCAGCAGTGAGATGGGGAGTTCTCTTCTGAGAGGTGTGTTGGTGATGTAAAATCAGATTTGTGATAAATGTCAGCAAAGCTCTGCAGCACTTCAGCCCTCGTTGTGCAGTTCCCACTCGAGCTGCTTTCAGGGCTTAGTTGCACCCACCTGAACTGCTTCAAACCTCTTCTATTAAAAACATCTTAGGAAGCTTTTTCCCCCTCGTGTATGTTTTTATTCCAGTTCAATCTAGACTCCTGTAAATCCGGAGCAGTCTCACATCAGCTGGAGCAGTTTTCTAGTCCAGTTCTGCACACAGAGCTCTGCCTGCCCTCCTCACTCTCCTCACCCCACCGCTCAGCACTCAGCCTGCTCCTGTTTCTTGGGGCCACCTTTCTATCCCCTGCAAGGAAATACTTTGTTTATGCTGATTTTCGGCTCTTCAAAGTTATTTTCGGGCACTTCTTTGTTTGTTAAGTACCGTTATTGTATTGCCACAAGTGTGTTTGATGTGTGTTTGAACACTCCTGGCTCTAAACTTGAAGCTGTTATCAGCTGAAGGAAACGTTTCTAACAGACACATTCATTTTTCTGGTACAGGTGGACCGGAAAAATGAACCTTCCACTGAGATTAGTGGATAAAGAGGGAAATATTAGTTGTCCTTCTCCATTCTGACACTGATAATTTTAAACCTACAATTCGTTCCCTTGAGACACCTGAAGGTTGGTGAATTCTCACAAATGACTAGGAGCAAGAATTAAATGTTTCCTTCGTAGTGTGGTCTTCAGGCTTAGTTTAACTTCTTTTTTTTTTTTTTTCCTGCTGACATTCTCCCCTTAAAAGTGAGAGACAACAACAGTAATTTCAGATTATGCTTTTAAATCTCTTCAATATTATCTCCTGTCCATCTTCCTTCCTGCTGGGAGTCGCTGAGAAGTGCCGAGCAGAGAAAGTTGTACTCCGGTGGGTGAAACGCCGCAGTTCAAAACCTGCCAACAAAGCCGAGCATCTCTCTTTGCCACGTCAAGTGTGCCTCACCTGTCACTTTGACCCCGGCTTGTGCGAACGAGTGCGACCCTCCGGGAGGGATCAGCTCTCCCTCCACTAGGAAATGATCAGCACTCACCGAACCAGTTGCTTTTTTTCCACATCAACCCCCCCGGCCTTTCTCTCTCAGTCCGAGGAAGAAAATCGCTCGGAGCGATTCGCGGATTGAAACCCGCGGGGCGGAAAGTTGTGGGGATTGGGGGGCGGCAGGGAGAGACCCCCTGAGCCCGGGAGGTGTCCTGCCCGACCTCCTTGCCCTCCCTGCGCCGGGGAACCGCCGAGTCGGAGCGGCTCTTGGCTCCGGAATCCCTTCCCAAAGCCCCGGCTGGTGGCTGTGGTTGTATTTGCGGCACGGCGGATGCGCTGCTGGAGGATCTCTATCTTTCCCGGGCTCTGGGTGGTTGTTTTGGGGTTTTTTTGCTCCTCCATCCCTCCCGGAGTTGCGCGGTGCAGTTTACCTGCCGGTGGATCCGAACCGCGGAAACCTCTAAAGCGCAAATGTAGATTTATCTGCGTTTTAAATGCGAAGGTTTAAACGCTGATTTTTAATTAGCATCAGGAGAATCTGAGCGACGGGCTTTCCGCTCGGTTCAAATACAATTTGGGCTCGGAACGGGGAATCTAGAGCAGCAGTCTGTAGTTCCAGAAGTATCCAAGGACTCCCTGTCCTTTCTCAGCATATCTTAAAGGCGACAAACTTGGCTGGGGGAGCGAATTCTGCCCCTGAAAACTGCGGAGCGGCGCAGCTCCCCCTCGGTGGTGGGGAGGGGACACCCCACGGCCACAGCCCCCGCGGGGACAGGAGGGGACAGGAGGTGACGATGCTCCCTCGGCGCATCTGTGCCTCGAGTGCCCCATTCTGGCGGCAGCTGCGCGGGGCGAAGGGAGCGCATCTCCCCTGACCTGCGGCGCTGCCCTCTGACCCGCAGGAAGCCCTAAAAGCGGGGCTCCCCCGGGGCTGCGGCACACGAGTCCCCTTTGTTCCCGGGGCGGAGGCGGCGGCCGGGATGGAGCCGAGCTTGCGGGGAAAACTCGGCTTTTATCGCCGGGAGAGAAGGGCTCGGGGTGGTGGGGAGATCTCTCCTAGGGAACGCAGCGGCCAAGGTTGGGGAGAGTGGGAATTCCGCCCCTTCCGTCCCTGCCTTGGTTTGGGAATGAGCGCAGGAATTGGCAGAAATGATCTTGGTACAAAGAGGGGATGTACCCTTTTAGTCGAGGCGATGTACCCACGCCTATTGCGAAATGGTTAAAAAACAAAAATCACCATAATATGCTTTACCATCGCCTGTATATTTATCTCACATGCTCTGCTTTCTCACTTTTTGGTTATTATTTTAAATGTCTTTCCCTGTTTGGTTGGTTTGGGCTCTTTAAAACAGAGAAATGGCATCTCAGAGATGCTCAGATCACATCTTGAAAGGTTGGCCTCCACTCTCGAGCTCCGTCAAACTGCTGCTGCTGCTGCTTCCCTCGAACGTTAAAATAACGCCAGCCTCGCCTTTTGCTAACCTGGCAAAATCCCTTCCTGCATATTTATCAATTTGGGGAGGTGGGTTAGCACGGCGAATCTCCTTGAACAAAGATTGGGTGAGGTGGATTAGTTCATCCAATACCATGTCTGTCACTTATGTAGACAGAATAAATCGGAGTCCCGGCTCTGCCCTCGATCGTGCCTGAATTAAGGATACGTTTTGATGAAAGTTTTATGGGAAGATTTTTAATTCGCGATTCATTTTGGAGAGAACTGTGTGAAATTCCAGGGAAACAATCTAGTATTTAATAGGTGACTTTTTGAAACGCGGGTGGAAGGAGTTCGGATTGATTCTGAAATGGGAACTCTAGTTCTATCCCGTTAAAAAAAAAAAAAAAATAAAGCAGGTTAAAGAGAGGAGCTGCACATAATGAGTCAAGGAAATCCTTGTGCTGTCCCTTTAACTACCGAACATCTGATTCCCTCATCTGGCAGATGGTCTCTGAGCACAGATTTGCATTCATTGTCTTGAAATCTGTTTTCGCGTTGGTGTTATATAGATTTCAGAGGCAGATCTATACACGGATCAGAATACAAAAGGGCCGGGAGGAAAATATCGCCGAGGCAGAGCAGTTTTAAAAAAAATAAATTAAAATAAAAGCAGGCGTAGGTACGGCCGCGGGTCACGGCGGGCCGGGCTGGGGAGAGCTCCGGTTTCCTTTAATGGGAAATGTTGCCAACATGGGATGTTAGAAAAAGTTTGAAGGCGAGACCTGAGAGCTCTCGGGGTGTGATTTTGGGGTGTGCTGCGTGCCTGGCAGTGCCGGGCTGCCCCTCGCCCTGCGGGCAGCCTCTGCCCGACCTCCCCCAGCCCCGTTCCGCTCCCCCGCAGCGCTTTTTGGGTTTAAATCCCGCGCCTGAGAGCCACGCGGCCACTACCTGCGCGGGGCTTCGGAGGGACAGAGAGCGCGGTTTGGGTGCTCTGGGGCGGGACAGGTCGGGGTGAGGCTGTCGGGATATCGCGATGTGCCCGCGGTTCCGTGTCCTGCTCCGCTGTCCCGGGACGGGCGGTGGGCGCGCTCCGACCGCTCCGGCTCCGCTGCTTTTGGCGCGGTGTGTGCGTTCTGGGGCAGCATCGCTCGGGGTGAGGCTGCCGGGCCCTGGGCGTAACCCGTCGCGATAACCCATCGCGATAAACCCATCGCGATAAAACCGCTGTTCCCATGCCCGGGCTTCGGCTGCCGCTGGGCGGGCGCGCACCTTCCACCCCGTCCCGCCGCTTTAGCACGGTTAGTGCGTTCTGGGGCAGCGTCTTTTGCTGTGGGGCTACCGGGTTGTGACGATAACCCATCGCGATAACCCATCGCGACAAACCCGCCGTTCCCCTGCCCGTGCTCCGGCTGTCCCGCGCCGCTCCAACCCCGGCCCCGCAGCTTTAGCGCAGTTTGTGCGTTCTGGAGCAGCACCTTTAGGTGTGGGGCTACCGGTCTGTGACCATAACCCACCCCCATAACCCCATCGCGACATCCCCATCGCGACAGCCCCGCTCTTCCCCTGCCCCGCATGCTCCATCCGCTCCGGCCCGCTGCTTTAGCTTAGTTTCTGCGTTCCGGGGCGGCACGGCTCGGAACTGCCGGGCTGTGACCATCACCCTCTCCCATACCCCTATCGCGACACCCCTATCGCGACATCCCCATCGCGACATCCCCTCCGTTCCCCTGCCCGGAGCCGCGCCGGGCGGGAGGAGCTCGGAGAGGGGGGCGGAGCTCTGCCTCACCACCCAACCAATCGCGATGTGCTATGCAAATAAGATACCCATATATGGGCGTTGGCCACGCCCCCCGCGCGCCGCCCGCTCCCACCGTGTAACCCATTCATGTCGCCGCGCGGGAAGCGCCGCCGCTGCCCTGCCGCCGCTCCTTAGCTCCATTTCTCCCTTCCTTTTGGCGATTTTCCCCACGCCCGCCGTTGTTTTCATTTTTTCCCCCCCTTCCTTCCTTCCTTCCTTCTTCCTGGATTAGGCAGCGCTCGATCCCCTCTGCCCGCTGTCTGCCCGAGGAGCAGGTGATCCTGGCTGGCGGCGCTCGGGGTCCGGATGAGGTTGGCGCTGCGGAGGATGATGATACCCGGCAAGGCTGAAGCGGCGTAACTTTTACTTGGCGAGAGGAAAAACTTTCTTCCCCGTCGGAAGGCGTTAAAAACACGCAGCGTTCAAAAGCTGAAGAAGTTGGTTTCAAAGCTGAACTTCGCTTTTCCTGGGATTTGTGTGTGTCAGATTCAAAGGCTGCGTCGTTTTGTTTTTATTCTCTTTTTTTTTTTTTTTTTCCTTCTCCCTTATCACCCGAAAGGAAACTGTTGCTAGTCGGAATAGACTTTTTAAATGTTTGGGATTCAAGATACTTTAGGAAGAGGACCAATTCTGAAAGATAAATCTCTAGGTTCTGAGATGGATTCCGTCAGGTCCTGGGTCAGGAACGTTGGGGTTGTGGATGCAAACGTAGCAGCACAAAGGTAACCGCGGCTATTTCTCCCCTACTTTCCCCCTGCTTGTTATTTTTTTTTTTTTTAGCAAACCTTTTCCTTACTCCCTGTTGTTTGCAGTTGATATTAAATTTATTTCCACCCTCTCTGTCCCCCTCCTCAGCGAAAAGCGATAGGCGGCAGCTCTCCAAAACCGGAGAGCATCAGGAGCCCTAAAACCCCGTGCGGGGCTGCGATGACAGCGGGGTTGGATCATCCTTTATTTTCTGTCCCAGCAAGTTGTGTGGGGCTCTGGCTTGGCTGTTCCCAGCGATCCAGGCTACTCCTCCCTCCTTGCTGGGCCAGACAGCGGAATAGAATTGACTGAGTTAGAATTAACCCAAACGTAGATGTCAAACCTCAGCCCCTCGGACCGTTAGTTCTGCTTGATTCACGGTGGGCATTTCTGAAATATTCACCGGTGGGTTCAGGACAGGCAGAGCAGGGTCTGGGGAGCAGGGCAGGGCATGGGCACCGCGGAGCATCCCGCAGCCTGCGGGCATCATCCCTGCTCGCCCGCCGGGAGCACCTGCCCGAGCGCCCGAGGCTCTCTGCTGAGCCCAAATGCCCCTAAAAACCCCCAAATGCCCCTAAAACCCCCGAAATTTGGGCTCGGCTGTTTGTTTTTTCACTTGTTTGGGAGGATTATCTCCCTTCACGCCCCTCTTTTATTTTCTCTTCCCAGCCAAGTCGGCACAGGACAGTTATCCCAGTTCTTTCCCGTTAGGGGTAAGAGACTGAAAACTCTCTGAAAAAAAAAACCCTTTTAGGATTTTTTTTTCCCTCCTTGTTTTCTGGATAGCTTTTAAAAAAAGTTTAAAAAAACGGGGGAAAAAGTAGTAGCGTCGGGGAAGGCTAAATCGGGAATCCCAGGACTAAGTCGGGTTTTATTTAGTATTGGAGACAAGGTGAAGGGCACGAACCAGCAGATGGGACTTGAGATGAAACAGGGACGTTTTGGAAATAGTACATCCATTCCCCCACCCACGGCCTGAACCGGCAGCGAGGTCTTCCCAGCGCCGTGGGGAGGAGTTATCAGAGTTTTATGAATGTCGATAGAGCGTTTAATAAATTCGGCTGAGGGGGGAAGAGGTTTATCCTGGAGGAAACTGAAAGTAAAAGAGAACTGCTCCTGGGGAAGCTCCAATTCACGGGAGCGCTGGAGGTGCAGCCCGCTAGCATCGCCAGCTTTTCCTCCAGGATATTCCTTACCGAACCAATAAATCCCAATTTTTACACTCGGAACGAGAGGAAGCCCCAGACTGGGTGAGGTTGTGGCGGATGCGGTGAGTTCACACCGTACCTCTCCGGCCAGGAAAACGCCGGGAAACATCTGCAGTTCTCCGAAAGAGTCAAAGAGTTTTTGCCAATGCTGTGGAGCTATTTTGGGGACTGAAAACCAAAGCTGCCCCACTCCTAACTGGGCTGGCAGATAGACCTAATCTATTAAATAATTTGGAGGTGCTCGTGTGCACCTATTTCCCCCGCAGTGGGTAGAAATTGGCTTCGGGGAGAGGAAATTCCAACTAATTCCTGAAAGAAATAAAGCTGCAGTCAGGGATTTTTTAGGGATAAACAGAAGCATTTGAATCTTTCCAAGCCGGGGAACGCGTGGGAAACATCACGATGTTTTCTGCAGTCAGGGACAAGATTTGGGCGAGGGCTGATTAACCCGAATCTAAATTCTTTCCGTTTAAATCAGCGATCCAAGGCGCAGGAATTGGTTGAAGTCAGTCAGTGATTAAGACAAACTTCGCTGCGAAGGGAAGTGGCTGCTCTGCTGCAAAATCCTCATCTCTGCCCAAAACGAGATGCCCTGAGCTGACAGCCTGCCCGTGGGAAGGATTTTTGGGGTTTTGGCTGCAGGGAAAGGGCTCGGGATGTGCAGAGAGCACTTCTGCCACCTTCCAGCCACTTCCCACCCTGGAAATAGGTGCAGCGAGGAAAACCCACTCTGCCTTTAGCCAGAACCCCTCTCGGTGAATTCCTCCTCGGGGCACGCAGGGAGGGAATTTGTCCTTCTGCCACGCCGAAATTGGGGTTCCAGGGGCAGCTCGGCAGCCCGGCGGGGACAAGGGACACTCGCAGCGTGCTGTGCCTTCTCTGCTGCTATTTCTGCCCTTTCTGCTGCCCAACCTGGTCATGTCTTTGTCTCTCCCCCCCAAACCCCATCCCCTGTGTTTCCTCCACAGCGGAGTAGCTTTGTCCAGAGCCCACTTTGAAAAGCAGCCACCCTCCAACTTGAGGAAATCCAATTTCTTTCACTTTGTCCTGGCTCTCTACGACAGACAGGGGCAGCCCGTGGAAATAGAGAGGACAGCTTTTGTGGACTTTGTAGAGAATGATAAAGTAAGGCTCGTTACTTTTCTTTTTCCTCTTTTCCTCTCCAGTTTTGGTTTTCTCCCCTCGTTGAGCTGCCAAATCCCAATACCTGTTGTCTCTAATAAAATCAGGGTTTGGTCAGAGTTCAGGTGTTGTGCTGCTGTGGTTTAAAAGGGTTGGAAGCCTCTGTTCTGTATCAGGAATTTCATTCGCCCTCTAAAAATAATTAAAATTAATGGAGGATAAATGCACTTTTTTGGGTACCTACAGATCTGCCAGGTTTTTTTATTAGTAGCTGAACAGTAGTGGAATCTGACCTGTAATATGTCAGATTGTCTGTTAATTGTGGTTATGTGTATTTGCTAAGGCTCCAAAGTCAATGGCAGGACTTGAAAAGTATTAGCTTTTGGATTTTAATTCCATATCTCTGTTAATTGTGGTTATATGTATTTGCTAAGGCTCCAAAGTCAATGGCAGGACTTGAAAAGTATTAGCTGTTGGATTTTAATTCCATGTCTTGGCCACCTTGCATTGTTTTCAATTCTTTCTTTAGCCATGAACAGGGTTTTTAAAATTTTGGATCATAAATAATTATCTTATAGGAAATTACATTTAATAAAACGTGTAAGAAACATCCCTCTTCAGGAAATAAATATCAATATTGACTCCAAATAACTATATTGCAGAGCAATAATCACAGTAAAATCAAAACCAACTCCATTTACATCAACCGATTTGAAATGCACAGATTTCTTCTCAGTGCATTGAAAAAGTTGAGAGCATTGTGGCAAATAAGAGAGGGAAAGAAGTTGTTGAACTCCTGCAGGAAAAGATGTCAGCAGCATTTTGTAGTTTGCCCTGGGTCACTCGGAAGGTTAATACATCCCAATCAGTGGATTCACCTCTCCGAATTTTAATGAACTTTATTGTCACTTCCACCACGACTATCACCTTTTGGCATTTTAAACCTGCCAAGTGTAAATTCTGGAAGGATTTTTTTTCTTCCTCTCCTTTTTTTTTTCTTGAATTCCCTTTCAGGAACAAGGCAACGAGAAGACCAACAACGGCACTCACTACAAACTGCAGCTCCTCTACAGCAATGGTGAGTCCTGTCCTGGCACCTCGTGGGGGCTGAGATTCCCAAAAAACACCCAAATTCCCTTCCGGAGCAGGGATTGGCCTGGAATTTAGCAGGGCTGGGGAAGCAGAACCACCCGGGGTGTTGAACCAGGCGCTAAATGGGTTTGGTGTGCTGTTTTTAGGGTGTGATTGATCCCTTTCTCCCTGCTCTAGGTGTCAGGACTGAACAGGATCTCTACGTGAGGCTCATCGATTCTGTCACCAAGCAGGTGAGCAGGGCTGCTCTGTCCTGTCCCACCTCATCCTTCCTGAAGGAAATGCTCAATATTTTCCTTCCCTTTGGCCTTTTCCTCAGCTCAATCACAGACCTGTTCAGAGGGGAATTGAAAATCCTTCTCTAAAATCTCTTTTCCCCTCTCTGGACTGTAGGATTTTCCCCATTTTGAGGCAATATTTACATAAATCTCTTTCCCCCCTGCACATAAAAAAATGATGATTTTCAGGGATAAAATCCCTTCCCCTCACATCTGAACATTCTGAGTAATAACTAACTCCAGGCTCACCCCTGCTGTTCATTTTCCCAGCCCATCACCTACGAAGGGCAAAACAAGAACCCCGAGATGTGCAGAGTGCTGCTCACCCACGAGGTCATGTGCAGGTAAGAGGATTTATTAACACCCCAAATTAATTGATTTGTGAGCTCTGATCCCTTCCATGCTGGAAAGGCCTTTGCCAGGGAGTTTTAGGTGAGGAGACTCTGATTTCCCTGTTTGTTTATTTGGCTGTTGACTCAGAGAGGATCTTTGTTATTTTTACACGTGGGTAATGCTTGCTTGGATTCAAAATATGTATTTTAGGTTTATTTTCCTATTTTTTTTTCTTTTTATTCCTGCCAGACATTCAGCAACCACAGCTGCACTATTTTTGCTCAAAGTAGGCCTTTGCATGTGTTCTTTAAATCAAGACTCTTATAGGATTATTTCTCATAAAATTTCTGCTCACCTTATAAGAATGAGCAGTTTAACTTCTATATTTTTACCTAGAAACACCAAGTGTGTTCTTGATATAATTTCCTTGGGTGAAATATTTAAATTTTCCTGATTAAAGCATCATCACTAACGTTCTCTATTAATTTTGCATAATTCTGCCCCAACCTAAAGACAAACCCCTCAAACCAAAACACAAACCCTTCCATTCCATACACAATAACAACATTTAGGCACCTTCCACTTTTTAATTAAAAAAAAAGGAAAAAAGCACTATTTTTAGCATTTACATTTCTAAATCACAGGGTGAGATGACTCCAGGATGTTTTTAATAACATTTGTATAAGTCTGAACTTACATGTACCTTATGGATGTACATCGTGCTTCCATGGTAACTTATTACTTTTCCTCTTCTTGGATAATTAATTTTTTTTTTTTTTCCAATACATCTAACAATGCAAACAGTCAATGTTCTCATATTAAAATGTGCTAAAAACGTGCGTGGAACGTTCCCTTCATAAAACAAGAGGCAAAACCCACTCGTGACCTTTGTGAAACACAGTTTGTGATTTATTCTGTCAGGGGGTTAAATTGTTGGACTCAACATTGTTTCTTTTAATGCTGCAGTTTGCTGCTTGATTGTTGTTTTTATTTATTAAAGTAGCTTTTTAAGTGGATGTAGCAGCGAGAGAAGCTTATTTGGGGAATTTTTATCAAGGGGAAGTCTCAGTTTTGATACTTAATTATGTCAACAATTCCATTACTTTTTATTATAACAAGAACCAAGTGTTCAGCATGAAACAACTACATTGTTTCTCTGTTGTGCTTAGGTTTTGTTAATTAAGTAAACGAGCTTTTGACCAATATTTCCATATTTAAGGCCAGACAAAAGCTCTGTCACCTCTGAGGGATGCACTGGGTGGGCTTTACAAGGACCTGGTGGTGTAGTGGCAAAGATCAGAGGTGTGCGAGTGACTTTCTGGCTCACCTAGAACTCGTGTATATAATTATAGATATAATTAAATATATATATATGTGCATCCATGTTGTTGAACGGTTTCACTACAGCCAGGTGAAAACTAGAGAAGAAAAACCTGATTTTTGGGTTGTGGTTTGTGATGCCAAAACCTCAGTGATCCCAATTCACATCTCCACTTCTCTCGGTCTGGAAGTTCAACTATTTCACCACCAAACAGACTTGTTAGATTTTCAATTAATTTGGGTTTCCCTGCTCCTCTCCCTTCCTTTCTGCTACCAAGTGCTCAGCTGAGCTGTGACATCCCCGAGCTGCAGCGATGCTGCAAACCTCCTCGGTGTTTGATTTAAGGCAGCCTTGAACAAACCTGAGCCACTATTCTGATTATTGTACAAACCTCAGCCGTTATTCTGATTATTGTGCAAACCTGAGTATTCTGATTATTGTACAAACCTGAGCCGTTATTCTGATTATTGTGCAAACCTGAGTATTCTGATTATTGTACAAACCTGAGCCGTTATTCTGATCATTGAACAAACCTGAGCCATTATTCTGATCATTGTACAAACCTGAGTTATTCTGATTATTGTACAAACCTCAGCCGTTATTCTGATTATTGTACAAACCTGAGCCACTATTCTGATTATTGTACAAACCTGAGTTATTCTGATTATTGTACAAACCTGAGCCGTTATTCTGATTATTGTACAAACCTGAGCCACTATTCTGATTATTGTACAAACCTGAGTTATTCTGATTATCGTAAAAACCTGAGCCATGATTCTGATAATTGTACAAACCTGAGCCACTATTCTGATTATTCTCAGCTCTGCTGCTTGATAGATTAACTGAGGAAGAATTACAACCCGGGGATGTCCTTCCCGTGTAAAACACAGATCAGCCAAGGAAATCCAAATCTCTCTGTAACCTAACCGAGCCATTTGATTTTTAAACGTTGCCTTTTCCTGCAGGATGCCTGCTGAAGAGGCATGGCACACATCCCTTTGAATAACGCCAGGGGAATGGCTCCAGCTCGGGTTAAACTTGACATTTTATTTTATTTCTTTTAAGTACAATAATCAAATCTTCCTCATTGTGTGCCGCTTAAGTGGCAGCATCAATTTTTAAAGCCCCTAGTTTAGTTTGCATTAGGAACAGTGTATGAAATTTTAATGCACTGTACCCACTCTGCTGTCGGAATGGATGCTTTTGAAAGGGAAAACACGAAGGGTCTGTCTGTCTGTCTGTCTTTCTGTGTTTTTCTGTCTTTCTGTGTTTTTCTGTCTCTTTCTGTCTCTTTCTGTCTTTCTGTCTGTCTTTCTGTCTGTCTTTCTGTCTGTCTTTCTGTCTGTCTTTCTGTCTGTCTTTCTGTCTGTCTTTCTGTCTTTTTCTGTCTCTCTGTCTTTCTGTCTTTCTGTCTTTCTGTCTTTCTTTCTGTCTTTCTTTCTCTCTTTCTTTCTCTCTTTCTTTCTCTCTTTCTCTCTTTTTCTGTCTTTCTTTTTCTCTCTTTTTCTGTCTTTTTCTCTCTTTTTCTGTCTTTTTCTGTCTGTTTTTCTGTCTTTTTCTGTCTGTCTTTCTGTCTTTTTCTGTCTGTCTTTCTGTCTGTCTTTCTGCTTCTCCTCCCATCCTCCCTGCTCGAAGGTGAGGTTTTTTTGGGGATATTTTTTGTCTACATAACCACACAGGGAGCTATTTTTCTGCTGCCGAGTGGAGCGCTCAGTAAGTGCCTGTGTCTGCCTCAGACAGTGACAGATGCCTGCTTAGCAGGAAAGTTGTCTAAATATTGATACGGCTGCACCAATCTGTCAGAGCCATTGAAAGTTCAGCTCTCAATAATTAGTGCTTTCAGCGCTTCCAGGCCGAGGATCCATTTATAAATCCAACCCGATTTTTAAAAAAAATTCAGATTATTACAGCATAACGCCAACATCTCCTATTCGCCATGGAACAACACAATCCCGAGGGTTGGAAATCAAGACAAACACCCTTGAATAACTTTATTTATTTTATTTTCATCCCCCCATCTTCTTCCTCTCCTCCCAATTATCCAGCGAGAGGCAAAGCTCGTTGTTATGCCGCCGCCAGCAGCCCCTCCGCCCTCAATGCTCAGAGGGTTAAAAGGTATTATAATTCGAACAGAAGTAGTCTCAGGGTCTACAGCTGGCTAATAACAGAGTTGTATTGAGTGCCGAGAGCCCCACAGCTGTGACTTTCGCCACAAGGCTCAGGCTAGACGGAGCTCTAATCAGCTGGGCCAGGCGGCCACTGGGGCCCGTGTCTTTATCGGCCAGATGGTGTGAATTTAGACACTTTTGTTATGCAATTGCAGGGAGGAGTTGGGCAGAAGAAAACAAAACAAAGGCCACCATGCTGCGAGCTTATTTGAGTTTGAAATTAGAGACAGATTTTTTTTTTTTTTTTTTTTTTTTTTTGGGAGATTTTTGGGTGTTGTTGGGGTGAGGGGAAGGGAGTTGAGGGATGAATTTTGAAAGCGTGTCGAGGGGTGGAGGTTTGGCTTTTGGGGTGGTGGGGTTGTTTCTGGGATGGTTCTGAGTTTGCTTTTAGGTTTTTTCTGGTTTTTTCTGTTTTTTTCTGTTTTTTTTCTGGTTTTTTCTGTTTTTTTCTGGATCATTCATAACCTAAACCATCATTTTCCCCATGTAGATCTAATTAGAGGGGAAAGTAGAACAACAAAAGCTGTAGAAAATAATCTTCTCTTGATCTTCTCTTGGTCTTCTCTTGATCTTCTCTTGGTCTTCTCTTGATCTTCTTTTGATCTTCACTTGATTTTCTCTTGATCTTCTCTTGATCTTCTCTTGATCTTCTCTTGATTTTCTTGTCTGAAGCAAATGAGGATCTCTAAAGGTGTTCCCAGCCCAGGACTGGAGCAGAAATGGAAATATTGGTGAAGTCATGGCAAGGATTTGCTTGAGGAGAATATTGGAGGATTCATCCTGGAGCACCAAAATTTGGGGGTTTTTGGTTTGCGCTGAAATTGGAACCAAACACTTCTGTCTCTGAGCTGACCCAGTGGAAGTGTCAGTGCTTGGATATGGGGGAAATTTAGAGATTGAAGAGGTGTTTTTGCTAAAATGTTAGGTTGAAACATCCTCAGTCCTACTCTGATTTATGTGCAAACAAAGTCCTACTCTGATTTATGTGCAAACAAATCCCTCGCTGAAAGTTTCTCTTCTCCCTCGTCAAGATTTTTTTTCACTTATTTGGGCTCAGAAAGTGCCAAAGGGAAAAGTCCAGAATTAAAGATCTGTTCCCCAAGTGTGATAGAAATGTAGAGATCAACAAAATGTTAGGAGAACTTTAGCTGTTAGCCACAGTTTTAGATGGACAATATTTGAATATTACAGAATTCAAAATGGGAAAGTTCAGATTGTGGGAATGGAAATAAACCAAGATGCTCTTTTTTTCTGAGCCCAAGTTGTTCTCAATCTCACAAAATTCACCCTAAAACTCTCTGCCAAGAAGTGGCACCATCCCTGGAAGAACCTCAGAAATATTATTAAAATATTAATTTTTTAAAAAAAAATTTGTTTGTTCTAGTGCAAAGCAGTGAGGTTTTTATTCCCAATATTATTTCCCATGCATTGCCACATTGGCCATTTCAAAGCACAAATTTATGTTCCTCTGAGAGGATTTTCTGCTATTTTTGGGGCGTTTATTCCAAATTTTCCCCTCCAGAAAACATCTCCCACCTCTCCTCCTGCTACAAAACCACTCCCAATCCCTTCTGAACGCTGAAATCCATAAAAGATTCACTCCAAATAAAGTTGGGAGCAGGAGGGAGGATGATGTTCTGAGCTGGTGTGAGTTACCAGAGCTGCACTGAAGTCGATGGAGCTGTGACAATCTACAGCAGCTCCAGGGGTTGCCCCAGGGATTTTTAAATATTTAGTGTCTCCTTTTATTTTAAAAGGAGCAGCGTGGATGAATCAGTGCAGGTTGGAGGGAATGCAGGAATGTGGAAACACTCTGGGCAATTCCAGCCCCAGAGTAGGAACTTCGTGGCAACTCGGAGGAAATATTGGGATTTTTCACTGCTGAAAGAGGAATTTTTGTTTAAATGCTTGTTTTAGGTGTTTGTAATTGAATATTGAGAGATATTGAGAAAAAAAAAACCAATCCCCACTTTTGTATTTGATACTGCCTTGAGTGAATTCAAGGGTTTTATTTATTTATTTTTGATATTAATTCATTAATTTATGTAATTGTGATCAGAATTGCTCCCCACTTGGAAACCTTTGGGGTTCAGACTGCTCAAGGATTTTTGCAGATGTGTTCAACTCCTTTGTCCAAAACCCCCAAACAGCTTCTCCATCCTCCATGGAATTCTGTAAAATGTCTCAAATTCTGTAAATATCAACAGAAACCTCTGCAGAAGGTGGAAAAACTCACTTGGAAAGGAATTTTGTGTGATCAGAACCCGACAAGGTGACTTTTGAGGGATGTGGAGCTTCTGAAAGAGACTTCTGGAAGTTTTGGGTGTTTCCATCCTCCCTTCTTCCCATGTTGGCTTTGGTTGGAACCAAAAACCTGAGCATGAAAACATCTTAAATCTTCCATATTGATCCAAATTATTAAAATTGAGGATTTCAGAGCAAGGATTGTTTTTAAAATCTATTAAACTTTTGCTGCTCAGCTGCCGTTGGGTGGAAGGAGCATCATTCATATCAGTGATGAGATCAATGGAAATAAAACAACAAACTGTCTCTTGATTTTAAAATTTTTTATTGTTATTTATTACTAATATTATCCTAAAATGTGTGTAAATTAAGTATTAATCTTCAGGGTTTATGACACTTTCAAAGGGATTGAGAGTTTAACTTTGAACCTGTTTTTCAGGTTGCAAAAGCCAACCTGAAAAACATCTCTTTAGATCCTTTCTAAGATCTAAGTATATTCATTTTCTGGTTTTTCACTGAGTGCTGAAGTTTTCAGTCACCATATAAAACAGATATTTAATAATAAAAAAATGCAATAATATATATAAAAAAAACATTATTGGGATATATCAAACCATTAGGTTGCTCTAATAACACCTCTTGATGGATTTTTTAACTCCCACAACCCTTTTGCTGCTGCCTGCAATGACATTATGACATCTGTTAATCACTTCTCAGCGATTAACAAACAGATATTCACAAATATCACCTCAGTCTCCAGTTGCTGTTCATTTCTGGCTGGGAAATCCAGGGTGGATTACAGGGAGCCAAGTGCCAAACTCCAGCTGGAACCTCCCAATTCCCTTCATTTTCCCTGACAGAAAGCAGAATTTTTCTGAAAGTTTTCTGAGTTGTTCTTTGCTCTCAGCTGTCCCTGTGGATCTTTAATTTTATTTATTTTTTTCCCCTCTCCAGTCGGTGCTGTGAGAAGAAAAGTTGTGGCAACAGAAATGAGACTCCATCTGACCCCGTGATCATCGACAGGTAGGAGATAAATTCACATTTTTCCTGCAAAAAAATCCCAAAATTGTTGGTTTTCACTTTGAATCATCTGAGGTTGTTTCTCACTGGTTATCTGTGTTGCCATTTGGGGAACTTGACAGAATTGATGTTTATTTAAAATGTATTTTTTGAAAATGGATGTGTTTTTAAATGAAGTTGTGTTTTGATTGTGACCAAATTTCCCATGTGTGCATCTGGAATATTCTCCCCTCTCCAGAGGGAGGATTCAGCTGGATTCTGAGACATAAAGCTCTGAGCAAAACCTGGCAGATCCAGTCCTATGACAAAAAAACAATATTTCCTGCAGAAACGTGGGGAGGAAGGAAGGAAGGAAGGGGCAAAAAGGCAGAAATTCAACATTAATTCTGACAATTTGGGGATTGTGAGCAATTCTGTGTTCAACAACTTCATGTATGACTCAGTTCTAGCTTTAGGAACTTCCAGTTCTTTTGCCAGTTTTTAAGTCAATAACACAAATGGGGAGAGCAGCAGTTTGTAAACCATGAAGTGACACTTTAAAAATCGTGATTATTTTGGGCTGAGCTCAGAAAACTCCCCTGTGTTTGAAATCTTAACTCAGCAAGGCTCAGAGAAAATAAGAACATAAAAAACAAGAACAGGCAGAGCTGCTCAGAAAGCATCACCAATCCAAGGGCTCCAGAAGGGGAGCTGGAAATAAGGAAAAATCCAATGTTTTCCCCCAGATTATTCTGCAATAAGTGTTGAAGGTTCCTGTTCCCTGCTTTGTGAATCAGTTTTTATTTCTGTCTGTCTGGTCTGCTCTATCTCTTTCCAAATGAGATTTATTTGTCACAGAATTTCTTGTGGATTTCTTTTGGCTCTCAGAGCTGCAAAACTGGTTTGAATCTGCTGTGATTTCCTTCATTTTTTAAAATTCCATCGCAGAGTTAATCTAAATAATTTTGGATCTCTGATAATTTGATGGGGTTCTCTCATTCCCTTAACCCTGTGGTTTTCCCTGTTGATTCTGTGTGGTTGGGGTTGGAGTTTGGAGTGAAATGAGCTCTTTGGGGAGCAGAAATCCTGGATGTGCCATCCTGAGCTTTCCTGTGAAATCTGGAGGTTATTTTTGGCTGTGTGGGTTTCTCAGTTTGAATCTGCTCTTGGGAACTTTCCCAGCCAGGAGTCTGAATTTCCTGGGAAGCAGCTGGGGATGGAAGAGCCTGGGTTGGGAGCTGGGCAGGGCAGATCCCACCAGGGATGGATTTGGGATGCTGAGTGGAGATTCTGGAGATGAGGGAAAATTCCTGGGTGGGATTTGAGATTTGCTGATGTCAACTGCAATGGGAACTGAGACAGAACAGGGATTTTCTTCCTAAAAACTGTGTGTGAAAAGTGCATTACCTGTTGTGCTCAGTGAGGTCCAACATCCCCTAACTTCTCTAGACTTCTCCCAACTTACTCCAAATCCAGATTTTTTTTTTCCCTACCTGTCCTGCTAACACCCACAGACATTCCCTGGGCATGGAAAAATCCCCCAGGCTCAGCCTGGCAGCTCATTTTTGGTTTTTTGGTTCTTCCCTTTCCGTGTTTGTGAACTCTGGAGCTCACTGAGGGTGGATCAGGGAAATATATGAGGAGTACAGCCTGGTGAAGCTGCTTCATTTGGTGCTAAAAGCAGTCACTGAATCAGATTTAGGCCCCAAAAAGAATTCATCACCAAATCAGATTTAGGCCCCAAAGAGAAGAATTCATCACTAAATCAGATTTAGGCCCCAAAGAGAAGAATTCATCACTAAATCAGATTTAGACCCCAAAGAGAAGAATTCATCACCAAATCAGATTTAGGCCCCAAAGAGAAGAATTCACCATTAAATCTGATTTAGGCCCCAAAGAAGAATTCACCATTAAATCAGATTTAGGCCCCAAAGAGAAGAATTCATCACTGAATCAGATTTAGACCCCAAAAAGAAGAATTCATCACTAAATCAGATTTAGGCCCCAAAAAGAATTCATCACTGAATCAGATTTAGACCCCAAAGAGAAGAATTCATCACCAAATCAGATTTAAACCCCAAAGAGAAGAATTCATCACTGAATCAGATTTAGGCCCCAAAGAGAAGAATTCACCACTGAATCAGATTTAGGCCCCAAAGAGAAGAATTCACCACTAAATCAGATTTAGGCCCCAAAAAGAATTCATCACTAAATCAGATTTAGGCCCCAAAAAGAATTCACCACTAAATCAGATTTAGGCCCCAAAAAGAATTCATCACTAAATCAGATTTAGACCCCAAAGAGAAGAATTCATCACTGAATCAGATTTAGACCCCAAAGAGAAGAATTTATCACCAAATCAGATTTAGGCCCCAAAAAGAGTTCATCACCAAATCAGATTTAGACCCCAAAGAGAAGAATTCATCCCAGCTTGGCTTGGTGAGCACTGCAGTGAAAACCAAAGCTAAATATTTTTCTTTTTTCCACCACTGACCAGCAGTGCAGCATGGAGAGAGAGAGAGAGAGAGAGAGAGACTCCTTCTCCTGGCAGAGTTATTTCTGCACAGTTATTTCTGTTTCACCTCTCTGCCCGAGGAGGGAGGGACAACCCTGTGAGCTACATCTCCATCAGTCAAAAAATTCCAATTAAATAACAGAGTTGTGCTGAGCCTGGCTGGGCACAGAAATCCTGAGCTTGTCTGTCATCCCCACACACCTCCACAGCCCCAAAACACATTTCCCTCTCCCAAAATTCACCCAGTGGGGTAATTTTTTATTGTTTTTTCAACCCAGCAGAGTCCTGTGTGCTCTGAATCAGCCAGGCAGTAGAGTTTTAATTTATTTAGGAGGTCTTTATGTGGTTTTTTTAAAGGAAAAGATCTCTTGGCAGCAGGTGGGATTTAATTTCTGGAGTGCACCTTGCAGCCACGTGGGTCAATAATAAAAATAGGGATATTTTCAGCTTGGTGGGTTGCTGTTAATTTAAGATGAACTCTAATTTTTTAAAAATAGTGATTGGGGTGAAGGTGGTTTTTTCCCCCTGGTTTGAAATGCTAGGTGAATGTAAAAATCTGCCATTTAGCTATGCAGCTGTGACATTCTCTGGTGTCTCTGGAGAAAGGGGAACAAAAGGGAAATGGAGAGAGAAGAATTGCAAAAACACCTTTGTGTTGTGCAGAGCTGGGTCTGAACAGGGTGGGCAAAGCCAAACAGGATTTCTTTGGAATAAAATTCCAAAATCTTTGAGGCTGGAAAGACCTCCAGAATCATTGATTTCAACCATAACTCCACCATCAACACAGAGATTTCCCCTTTATTTGTTTCTCTCCCCAATTTTTCCACCTGCTGGAGGGAGACACAATTCACTGTCTTTCACCAAATCCTGGGGATTTGCATCAACGTTTAAAAATAAAAAAACAGCTCAGTGGGAAAAAAATCTCAGCCCTGTTGTTGTTGTTGGTTTTTTTTTTTCTTCTCCTTGAAAGAATTCCAAAAGTTCTGATGCTGAATAAAACATTTCTGCCTCGACCTTTGCTCTGGGGACTGGATTTAGATCCTAAAGCCTTGCGGTTATTTTTCCATTCCCTCTTGGAAATGAGAACCTTTCCTTATGAAAAGGGAGTTTCTCCACAAAAATTCAGAGATCTGCAGGATGTTTTGGTTCCTGGGATGTTCTGAACCAGAATTCCAGAGTAGCTCAGAACCAGAATCCTAAAATTCCAGAATTCTATAATTCCAGAATTCTATAATTCCAGAATTCCAGTGCAGCTCAGGCCAGGATTTGGTTTCAGAGATGTTTCTCTGATTTAACAACAAACACTTGGAAATGAGAATATTTCCATATGAAAAGGGAATTTCTCCACCAAAATTCAGAGATCTGCAGGAGACATTGGGGTGTTTTAGTTCCTGGGATGTTCTGAACCAGAATTCCAGAATTTCAGTGTAACTCAGGCCAGGATTTGGTTTCAGAGTGGTTTTTCTGATTTAACAGTGAACACTTGGAAATGAGAACCTTTTCATATGAAAAGGGAATTTCTCCACCAAAATTCAGAGATCTGCAGGAGACATTGGGGTGTTTCAGTTCCTGGGATGTTCTGAGCCAGAATTCCAGAATTCCAGTGTAACTCAGGCCAGGATTTGGTTTCAGAGATGTTTCTCTGATTTAACAATGAACACTTGGAAATGAGAATATTTCCTTATGAAAAGGGAATTTATCCACCAAAATTCAGAGTTCTGCAGGAGGCATTGGGGTGTTTCAGTTCCTGTTTGTTCTGAGCCAGAATTCCTGAGTAGCTCAGGCCAGGATTTGGTTTCAGAGATGTTTCTCTGATTTAACAGCGAACACTTGGAAATGAGAACCTTTCCATATGAAAAGGGAATTTCTCCACCAAAATTCAGTGCTTGTTCTCTCCTGCTGGCAGAGATCTGCAGGAGACATTGGGATGTTTTGGTTCCTGGGATGTTCTGAGCCAGAATTCCAGAATTCCAGAGTAGCTCAGGCCAGGATTTGGTTTCAGAGATGTTTCTCTGATTTAACAGCGAACATTTGGAAATGAGAGCCTTTCTGTATGAAAACGGAATTTCTCCACCAAAATTCAGTGTGTGCCTTCAGTGCTGGAAAGGATCTGCAAGAGACATTGGGGTGTTTCAGTTCCTGATTGTTCTGATCTAGAATTCCATAATTCCAGAGTAGCTCAGGCCAGGATTTGGTTTCAGAGATGTTTCTCTGATTTAGCAGCAATGACACAGCTCAGGTTGTGCAGTGCTGCTATTTCAGGTGTCAAAAATCAGAATTCTGCCAGAACATGGGGCTGGAAGGACCTGAAATTACATTTTTAACACAGAATCTCCTGGTTTTGGACAACACCAAGCCAGGATCAGCTCTCAGATTGTCACAGCAAGCTTTTACTTTAGTCAGAATGAGTCAGAGCTGAGCTGCTTCTGGTGAATTCCCAATTCTGGTGGGTTCAGCCCAAATGACTCTTTGCCTTTTGAAGTTGATATCTGTGGAATTGGTTGGTTGAAGAGACATCAAAAATGTAAATATTGGTTTTTTCCTCCCCCCTGTCATGTCTGAAGTGGTGGTTCTTGATGGTTCCTTGAAATTGGAGTGTGAATTTTGTGTTTCTTCATGAAAATCCAAGTTCATTCCTTTGAAGGTGGAACTTCCAGCTGAAAACTGTATTTTGTCACATCTGTATCAGAATTATTTAGTTTATTGCCTTTCCCACCTTGCTGAAATAAATAAAAAGGAGCTCAGTGGCAGGATTAAGAGGTCGTGGAAGATGCAAATTAATTTAGTTCATCACTTTCCTGCAGGTTTTCTCTCTTATTTTAGGTGTGTTGTGTGGTTTTGGATGTAAATTCATCAAATGCCAATGATCTCTTGATTTTTTAAAAAATTTTCTTTGTGTTCCTTGAAGATTTAAACTCTCTAGAGGAGGTTATTTAGTGTGCTTGTTACTCTTAATGCTTTACTGAGCTTACTGAAAATGTGATTTAATTGAAGCCTCTGTGGTGCAAGGGGAGAACTGAGGTGACTTTTTTGGTTGAACAATTTCCTTTTATTGTCATTTTTACCCTTTTTTTGGGCCATTTTCTAATAGACAGAATAACTCAGAAGAAAATTCCGTGTAATTCAAGCAAAACCTCTCAAACAGTCACCAGAAATGTGATGTCATTGAGGACAAAACATCTTAATTCAATTAAAAACTCAGCATCACTGGGGTGGGATGGATTTTTTTTTTTTGCTCCTAGGAGGGAAATTCTTCGGAATTTCACACAAAAACCTTGGAACACAAACCCTGAGCTGTTCAGAGCTGCTGATTTCAGGGTTCTCTGCTCTCTTTAACCTCACAGAATGAGGGATTTCAGCTCAGCTTCTCTCAGAATCCCATTATGGCTCCAATTCCTCTTATTTTTAACCCAAACTCTTCCTGATTGTCCCTGGGAAGAGCCTGATGGGCTTTGCTACCACATTGATATATTTGATATATAAATAAATGTGTGTAAATGTACATTTATTTATTTATGGTGGTTGTTACTGGGAGGGATTGGGGTGGATTGTTGGGATTGTCCAGCTGGTCAGTGTCTGGTGGCACCAGCTGAGCACTGGGAACACTGGTTTGGGTGGTGAAGGGCAACATCCAGCAGCTTTAAAGCCAAAATTTAGGCTTTTGTGATTATAATTTAACAAAAAAAATATATTAATATTATATTTTTCATTATATTTTTCATTATATTTTGACCCAAAGCCAGGGACAGAAGGCTGAGCTCTCCCTGGCTCATCCCAAAAGCACTAAAACTCTTTTAAGGTTAATAGGGTTTGATGTATTCTGTGTGTGGAGGGTTTTAGGGTTTTCTCCCTCCCTAAAAAAGGCAAAAATACATAAATTGTCTTTCATTCTGGAGGATGTAACTTCAAATCAGTGCAGATTTCTGGCTGTTTCTTTTGGTTTCTTCCTTTTCTTTCTTTTCCCTTCATCTCAGCCATCCCAAAAGGGCTTCACCCCTCCCACCTCCCCTTTGGGGTGATCCCAAACCCACAGGGATATTCCCTAATTCTGGGAACAGCAGGAATGGGGAGGCCTGGATCCAATTCCCACTGTCCCTGGGGTGGGATGTCACCCTGTCACCCGAGGTGACACCAGCCCGTGCCTCAGTTTCCCCCAAACACAAACCATCACCAACTACCTGCCTGTGGGAAGTGATCTCAGCCCCCCGAACAGGAGTTTTTTTGGGTTTATTTTCCACATTCCTGCTGCCAGGAGGATTTAATCCCTTTGATTGCTCCTGTTCTCTGTGGCTCTCGTTGTCCTGCAAAGGGAAAAATGACTCTCTGGGCTGTGCTGAGCTGTGGGGTGACCCCAGGAGTGCCCCAATCCCCCTGCCAGGCCCCCAAACCCCACAAAGCCCTCTCCCCCTGTCCTGGGGACTCCAACCCTTTGTTCCCTGCTCAACCCTGCTCTCCTGCAAAGAGCTGCTGCTGTGCCATCTGTCCCTTTATGAATTTTTTAGTAGACTGGATGTTTGTGGGGAGTCAGTGACTCCAAGTGCTCCATCCCAGCCATTTGACAAGTGCTTCTCTTAGTGCCTAATTTGTTTGTTTCCTTTTTTTTTTTTTTAATCCTCCCCCCCCTTCTGCTCTTTGAGACAAAAAGAAAATTCTTTACTAGTTTGCTGTCCAAAACATCTCGAAATCTTTGATGTGTGCAAACACTGAAAGCTTGTAAATGGCCTAAACTGGGGAGTTGTTGTGTCACTTAATCTTTTCCACTTAATGTCGACAGACAGCAGATTTTCCAGCAAGCTGGTGACTCAGAGGAAGCTTAAATATCTTTTTGAGCATGCTAGAAAAATGAGGAATGGGCTGGTTGGGTCTGTGGAAGTCCTAAATTCTGATTTTTTTTACTCCCGAATCACAGTTCCTGTGGTTTTGCAGCTATTCACAGGGGTTGTGTTTAAACTGAGGATGTGATTTTCTGGCTTTCCCTGATATCACAGAGCCACATTTTGTGAGAATTGATGTGTGGAAATGTTGTGGTGATGTGCAAATCCATTGCTGTGGCAGTGGAGATGCTTTTGGGGCAATTTAAGGAGTTCCTCTCCCCCAGGAGTGTTGGTGCTGCTGCTTCTGCAAGAAATGGATGAGTTGGGTTTGAATCAGTGCTCAGATTATTGGGAAGTTAAACAGAGCTGGAAGTTCATTTCCAATGAGTTTTGTGGAGGTTTTCTCCTCACCATGTGTTGTCACTGTGCAGAATTTTCATCCTGGGCATCTCACTGAGCCCTGTGAGCAGAAAATTACTTTTGGGATGTTTAGAGTGAGAAATCTGAGCTTCTCAACCACTATTGATCACCTCAATCCCATTAAATCCATCACTGGGAATGTTCAGCTCATGTCCTGCTCTGAGAACTGCCAGGGAAACATTGCTGAGCCCAAGCCAGGCCACATTATATAATCCAAAGAAACAAAATCCAACTGTTGCTACTGCTGCCTGGAGAAAATGAGCCCAAATGAAGACAAAACCCAAAGGATTTTAGCAGCTCTGCATAAATCAGATAAACTTCCACAGGGCTTTGGACACAACGTGGATGAATTCCAATCGTTGAGATAAAGACACTGATGGGGCTCAGGCTGAATTCTGCCTGAGCAACACAAAGTTTCTAGCAAAGTGTTGAGAAGAATCCTTGTCTGGTTTTAAATTGAAGGTTTTCCCTGGAAATAGGGGGAGTTTTGTGCTCAAAAACCATTGAGTTTGGAGGCGAAGGGGCTGCTGAGCTGGGAGGGACAGAGCAGAGTCAGGAGGCACTGGAATCAATGAGGTTGGGAGTAGTGGAAAGGGGAATGGAAAATCAGTTTCCCATGGACTAAAGCACCTCTGGGAATAGAGGCTGAGGATAAATTCAGTGTGCAAACAGCACAGGAGAAATTCTGTGGGATTTCTCCCACAGCAGAGAGGGACAGGGGATGTGCACAGCTCCTCTCTCTGGCTGTTTGCCTGGATCCATCTGCACTCATCAATAAAAATGCCAATATTCCAGAGTATTTGCATCCTAATGAAGGCATCCTCTGTGTATTTATGACCTGAAATACTCCTCCTTCTCACTTCTGCACTCTGTCTAGACCTGGTTTTATGGACTTGTCACTTCATCTGCCCTAAGCTCTTTAGTTCCTGCCTCTGCTTTCCTTTTGAACCTTTTGTTTTCCCTCCATCCCTTCCCCGTGCCTTCCTTCCACCATCTGTTTCTGGGGGAATCTCCTGGATTTTCTGCCCTCTGAACATCCCAGGGTTTCATCCTCTCTGAGTTGATTCCTTCCCCTCTGGAAAAGTTCTCCCAGTTCAAGTTTTCCTGCTTTCAGGTGGGATGTGAAACTCTGTCCTGCTTGGAGCATTCCCCAAAATCCTTGTGGAATGAACAGGATTGCGACTGAAAGGACAAAATGAAGCTTAAATCAGTCAGAGATGTGATTTTGAAGCTGTTAAGAGCTGATATGAGCTGCCCAAGTTGATGTAGGAGTTTGTAGGATGTTAAGAGTGGAATTCAAGTTTGATATTCCAGGCTGGATGTCCTGGATCAGCATTTCCCCTCTGCAGCTGTAATTCCCATTTTCCTCCCTGATTTGGATCTTTAACACACTTCTCATCCTCCTTTTTCCTCCTTATTATTTTCCCCTTTCACCTCCATCTCCTCTGCTCCTTTTCCTCCCAAATAAATACTGATTTTTCTGTCATTTCTCCTGGGTTTGCACTAACCAGGGACACACAGGTTCTTTTCCAAACCAGACCTGGGAGGAAGATCCTGGAGGGTTTGGGAACAGAGAGGGCAATTCTGGAGGTGTTTAAAGCATTTAGAAATCCAGGAAATTCCAGCATTTGGAAACCAGCTCATGGCATAATCCATACAATCCAAATTTGATCTTCCAGGCTGGATCATCTCCTGGATCAGCATTTCCCCTCCTCAGCTGTAATTCCCATTTTCCTCCCTGATTTGGATCTTAAACACACTTCTCCCATCCTTCATTCCCCTCCTTATTATTTCCCTTTCCCCTCCATCTCCTCTGCTCCTTTTCCTCCCAAATAAATACTGATTTTTCTGTCATTTCTCCTGGGTTTGCACTAACCAGGGACACACAGGTTCTTTTCCCAAACCAGACCTGGAGGGTTTGGGAAGAGAAAGGGCAATTCTGGAAGTGTTTAAAGCATTTAGAAATCCAGGGCAGAGCAAACACCTGAAACCAGCTCATGGCACAATCCATACAATCCAAATTTGGTCTTCCAAATGGATGTCCTGGATCAGCATTTCCCCTCCTCAGCTGTAATTCCCATTTTCCTCCCTGATTTACATCTTTAACACATCACTCTCATCCCACTCATCCTTATTTCCCCTCCTTATTATTTTTGCTTTTTATCTCCATCTCCTCTGCTCCTTTTCCTCCCAAATAAATACTGATTTTTCTGTCATTTCTCCTGGGTTTGCACTAACCAGGGACACACAGGTTCTTTTCCCAAACCAGACCTGGAGGGTTTGGGAAGAGAAAGGGCAATTCTGGAAGTGTTTAAAGCATTTGGAAATCCGGGGCAGAGCAAACACCTGAAACCAGCTCATGGCATAATCCATACAATCCAAATTTGGTCTTCCAAATTTGGTCATCCAAATGGATGTCCTGGATCAGCATTTCCCCTCCACAGCTATAATTCCAATTTTCCTCCCAGATTTGGATCATTATCACACTGTTCTCATCCTTCTTTCCCCTCCTTATTATTCCCCTTTTCCCCTCCATCTCCTCTGCTCCTTTTAACAAATAAATCTCCAAACAAACACAGATTTCTCCACGGGGTATCCCACTTCAAACTCCACATTTGGTAGCTTTTTTTTTCCCCCCTCCAAGTGGAGTCCATCGAGCTTGTAAATTGTATTGGATCAGTGAGCCCATAATGAGCCTTCCAAGTCCAAACAGTGCAAGTCTGCTGGGATTTTATTGTTCATAAAGCTCCTTCCCTGGGGAGTGATAGAGCCATTAGGTGTGTGCTGTGTTTAATATTTGGTCATGACAGGAAGCAATAATTTTCTATCTTTTACTGTGGCTCCCTGGCTTGGTTTTTAAGCAGTCAGCTTATTTCAGTGCCTGGGAACCCATTAGGCAAACAGCTCCTTCCCTCCGTGGGTTTGTGTTTGAAGGAAATTAAAATAAAATAAAATAAAATAAAATAAAATAAAATAAAATAAAATCAAGTGGCAACGGATTGCCCTGTGGTGGTTTGAATCTCTTGCCCCTCTCAGTGGCTGGTACTGACAGGAGTTGGCATTTCACCAGAAAATGGCATTTTTCACACTGGATGGGATTTTTATTTTTATTTATTCTGGCAGAAAACAACCAGCAAAGCTCCTGTTTGGTGTTTTATGGGTTTTTTCCCCTTTTTGATACAAACCTCTCCTGTTTGCATTGTGTGTTGCAGGTTTGGGTATTTCTCTTGTGCAAATCCATTATTTAATTTGGGTGGAAATGGCAGTAATGTTGTATTCAAGTGTTCTGGAAGTGGTTTTTATCTATATAAACAGAAAAAAACCCAAACCAAAGTGGTTTTATATCTATAGAAACAGAAAAAAACCCAAATCCATTATTTAATTTCAGTGGAAATGGCAGTAAGGTTGTATTCAAGTGGTCTGGAAGTGGTTTTGTCTATTGAAACAGAAAAAAACCTAAACCAAAGTGATTTTATATCTATTGAAACAGAAAAAAACCAAAACCAAAGTGGTTTTATATCTATTGAAACAGAAAAAACCTAAATCCATTTATTTAATTTTGGTGGAAATCCATTTAATTAATTTATTTAATTTTGGTGGAAATGGCAGCAAGGTTGTATTCAAGTATTCTGGAAGTGGTTTTATATCTATATAAACAAAAAAAAACCCAAACCAAAATGGTTTTATATCTATAGAAACAGAAAAAACCCCAAATCCATTATTTAATTTCGGTGGAAATGGCAGAAAGGTTGTATTCAAGTGTTCTGGAAGTGATTTTATATCTATATAAACAGAAAAAAACCTAAACCAAAGTGGTTTTATATCTATTGAAACAGAAAAAAACCCAAACCAAAATGGTTTTATATCTATAGAAACAGAAAAAAACCCAAATCCATTATTTAATTTTGGTGGAAATGGCAGCAAGGTTGTATTCAAGTGTTCTGGAAGTGATTTTATATCTATAGAAACAGAAAAAAACCCAAACCAAAGTGATTTTATATCTATATAAGCAGGAAAAAACCCAAATCCATTATTTAATTTCGGTGGAAATGGCAGTAAGGTTGTATTCAAGTATTCTGGAAGTGGTTTTGTCTATTGAAACAGAAAAAAACCTAAACCAAAGTGGTTTTATATCTATAGAAACAGAAAAAAACCCAAATCCATTATTTAATTTCACTGGAAATGGCAGAAAGGTTGTATTCAAGTATTCTGGAAGTGGTTTTATATCAAAATAAACAGAAAAAAAACCCCAAAGCAGCAGTTTTGGGTGAGGCTGTAGAAGTTGCTCCTCTGCCACTCCTTCCCTTGCATTCCCAAATTTCCCTAAAGAACTTTGCTAGGAATTCTGCACTTTCCATATTCTGATTTTCCCACCAGGCTGATCATTTCAGGGGTTCTCTTGCTCTCCTCTTCAGTTTCTTCCTTTGCTCCAGGGAAAAAACTTTTCCATTCCATCATTTCCCTGCTGGTTCCTCACCTTGGATCTCTGCAGCTCAGGGATTTGTCTCAGGTTTGTCTCTGAAAGGGGAAAAAATAATTGCCTGGCTGATGGTGGATTGATGGTGGAAATATAAATAATAATATTTAACTGGGGTTTTGAAGAGGTGTGCTTAGTTTTTCTTGTGATAAAAGGTTATTTCAAATGGATTCAGAGGAGTAATTCAAAGTAGATTTGTGTTATTTGGCACCAACATGAAGAAGGGTGGATGTAAATAATTTAAATGAAATAAATCCTGAAAAGAAACTGCAAAGTTTCATATCTAGGCTTCTGTTCCTTTCACAGTCACAAAGTTTCTGTAAGAAAATCCTGATCTTGAAATTGCATTTTTTTGGAAAAGATGGAATTTGGGGTTCTCACTTTCACACAAATCCAAACTACAAAATGTAGTTTTGATCAAGCTGACAGTTCTGCCTCCTCCCACACCCACCTCAGTGTTTATTGTGGAATTCTTCTTGGGATTCATCTTGGAATTCATCCTGGGATTCATCCTGGGATTCATCTTGGGATTCATCTTGGGATTCATCCTGGGATTCATCCTAGGATTCATCTTGGGATTCATCTTGGGATTTGTGGCTTCTAGAAAGTTCCCTGGCTCTCCAAACTTGCACGTGTTGGGTTGTAACTGGGATTGGGAGTGCTGGAATAGGGATTGTAATTTGAATTAGGAATGCTTAAATAGAAATCATAATTTGGATTGGGAGTGCTGGAATAGAGATTTTAATTTGGATTAGGAGTGTTGGAATAGAGATTGTAATTTAAATTAGGAGTGCTTACATATAAATCATAATTTGAATTAGGAATGCTCAAATAGAAACTGTAATTTGAATTAGGAGTGCTTAAATATATAAATTGTAATTTGAATTAGGAGTGCTTAAATAGAAATTGTAATTTGGATTGGGAGTTCTGGAATAGAGACTGTAATTTGAATTAGGAATGCTTAAATATATAAAACGTAATTTGAATTAGGAATGCTTAAATAGAAATCATAATTTGGATTGGGAGTGCTGGAATAGAGATTGTAATTTGGATTAGGAGTGTTGGAATAGAGATTGTAATTTGAATTAGGAGTGCTCAAATAGAAACTGTAATTTGAATTAGGAGTGCTTAAATATATAAATTGTAATTTGAATTAGGAGTGCTTAAATAGAAATTGTAATGTGAATTAGGAATGCTCAAATAGAAATTGTAATTTGGATTGGGAGTGCTGGAATAGAGATTGTAATTTGGATTAGGAGTGTTGGAATAGAGATTGTAATTTGAATTAGGAGTGCTTACATATAAATCGTAATTTGAATTAGGAATGCTCAAATAGAAATCATAATTTGGATTGGGAGTGCTGGAATAGAGACTGTAATTTGAATTAGGAATGCTTAAATATATAAAACGTAATTTGAATTAGGAATGCTTTAATAGAAATCGTAATTTGGATTAGGAGTGCTTAATATAAATTGTAATTTGAATTAGGAATGCTCAAATATATAAATTCTAATTTGAATTAGGAGTGCTTTAATAGAAATTGTAATTTGAATTAGGAATGCTTAAATATATAAATTGTAATTTGAATTAGGAGTGCTTTAATAGAAATCATAATTTGAATTAGGAATGCTTAAATATAGAAATCGTAATTTGGATTAGGAGTGCTTAAATAGAAATTGTAATTTGAATTAGGAATGCTTAAATAGAAATCATAATTTGGATTGGGAGTGCTGGAATAGAGATTTTAATTTGGATTAGGAGTGTTGGAATAGAGATTGTAATTTGAATTAGGAGTGTTTACATATAAATTGTAATTTGAATTAGGAATGCTTAAATAGAAATTGTAATTTGGATTGGGAGTGCTGGAATAGAGATTGTAACTTGAATTAGGAGTGCTTAATATAAATTGTAATTTGGATTAGGAATGCTCAAATATATAAATTCTAATTTGAATTAGGAGTGCTTAAATAGAAATTGTAATGTGAATTAGGAGTGCTTAAATAGAAATTGTAATGTGAATTAGGAGTGCTCAAATAGAAATTGTAATTTGGATTGGGAGTGCTGGAATAGAGATTGTAATTTGAATTAGGAGTGCTAAAATATATAAATTGTAA
The DNA here is from genome assembly GCF_008360975.1 of Lichenostomus cassidix. NCBI lineage: Eukaryota > Metazoa > Chordata > Aves > Passeriformes > Meliphagidae > Lichenostomus > Lichenostomus cassidix. The sequence goes on along the minus strand of NC_139502.1, from coordinate 2,438,579 downwards.
TTTGGATTAGGAGTGCTTAAATATATAAATTGTAATTTGAATTAGGAGTGCTTTAATAGAAATTGTAATTTGAATTAGGAGTGCTTAATATAAATTGTAATTTGAATTAGGAATGCTTAAATATATAAATCGTAATTTGGATTAGGAGTGCTTAATATAAATTGTAATTTGAATTAGGAGTGCTTTAATAGAAATCATAATTTGAATTAGGAATGCTCAAATATATAAATTGTAATTTGGATTAGGAGTGCTTAAATATAAACCATAATTTGGATTAGGAGTGCTTAAATATATAAATTGTAATTTGGATTAGGAATGCTTAAATACAAATTGTAATTTGGATTAGGAATACTCAAATATATCAACTGTAATTTGGATTAGGAATGCTTAAATATAAATAATAATTTGGATTAGGAGTGTTTATATATAGAAATGCTCAATATAAATTGTAATTTGGGTTAGGAGAGCTTGAATTCCCCCAGATCTCTGCTCTCATTGGGTGCTCAGAGCCTTAAAAAAACAACCATTTTTTTTTCAGCTGAAAAAAAAATTCAGCTGATTTTCCAGCTGAATCCCTGCCAGTGTAAATCCTTCCCTCCATGCTGACCCAATCCCAGCTCTCTCCAAATTCCTCTGCTAAAGAGGGAGAAAAAACTCTGCAGGGTTGTGTTAGAGTCACTTGTTGACACAAAACCTCCAAAAAAAAAAATATCCTCTGGGATGTTTTGCTTAAAGGTGTTTTTTTTTTTCCTTTTTTTCCCCCTTTTCCTCTTTATCTCAAACATTTCCCAGCATTC
>NC_139502.1:2368363-2437283 GCF_008360975.1 Lichenostomus cassidix | reverse complement strand
GGGTTTTTTAAATTTTTTTTTTCTGTTTCGTTTGTTCGTTTTTTTGTTTGTTTGGCTTTTTTCGTTTGGTTTCTTTGCTTGTTGTTTCTTTTGGTTTTTGGGCTTTTTTTTCCCTGTGTTTCCTTTTTTCTCATTTGTAATTGAAACCAAGCTTGGCAGAGATCAATCTGATTCTGTGCCTTTGGTTTTGTATTTAATTATAATTTCCCTTGGCTTAGGGTGATGAAAAGTCCATATTGTAATTCAAGACGAACCAGTGGTGCTTAATTTTTGAAAGGGAACCTCAGACGAGGATCAAAAAATCAAACTTTCATCGATAAGAAAAGCCAGAGTTGGATGTGGTGATCAGGAAGGTGGAAACAGAGATATAACAATATCAGATTATTATATCAGAGATATAATTTATTAGATAATAATCAGATTATTATATCAGAGATGTAATAATCAACCTCCAAGGGCTGGAGATTGTCTGGAGTGGGATGGAGAAAAGGGAATTAGGAAATACAGGAGGCTCTGCTCTGTTTGGGACTTCAGAGGGGTCAAAAAAAAAGCAGAAAAAAGCAAAAAAAGGAGGAAAATAAATAAAAAGAGGTCTGGATGTTTGCCTGGGATTTCCCCATCTGCTCAATGAGGATTAAAATACTTTCTCTGCCTCCCATCAGGGTGTGAACAGTCATGGGTTGGATTTGCTGCTTTTTGTTTTTTGCTGAGCCTGGGGGACACTGAGTCCCCTCGGTGACATCTTCATCCTCACTGCTTTCTGCAAACCCAGGAAAACTTTAGTTTTGAGTTCATTGTCTCTCCTCAGGCTGATCCTCCTCGGTTTGACTTTGTTTGAGTGTTTTCCTTCTCCAAACCAATCCTCAGAGATTTTCCTTCTCCTGTTCCTCGTGCTCCCTGTTTCCCTGCATGGCCAACACTTATAGCAGCCTTGCAATAAAATTTGACTTTTATTCTGATTATGAGATCAGATTATATTCCAAGAAATTTTAGAGCTTCATTACCTTCAAGAATCACAGCCCCAAGATGAATCTAAATTCCTTCTTGCTGCACCAAGATCCATTTCTTACCTCTTCCCTGCTGTTGTTCATTCCAGAACTCTTCACGAAATTTTTTTCCTCTGTTCCCAACTTCTTAAAAACCTTTGAGAACTCAGAAAATATCTCCCAAACCCTTCTATTCCAAAAACCTTTAACACCAGTTTTTGTGATGAACCACTTTGCCATCTTAATTAACTTTGTCTTCCTAATTTCTCCTTTTTTTCTGGAGTGTGTTTGAGGAGGAAACCCAATGCCTGGGCAGAGTTTGTGCAATTTTCACCAAACCTGCTGAAATTTCTGCCAGTTCTTTACAAATATTTGGGTTTTTCACATGGAAGTCCTGCTGGGAAAAGCTCTGTGGATGTGGGAAGCTTTTAGTGTCCAAAATACCTTTAACACCAGCTTTTGTGATAAACCCCTTTGCCATCTTAATTGACTTTTTCTTCCTAATTTCTCCTTTTTTTCTGGAGCATGTTTGAGTTCATGGAGGAAACCCAATGTCAGGGCAGAGTTTGTGCAATTTTTGCCAAACCTGCTGAAATTTCTGCCAGTTCTTTACAAATATTTGGGTTTTTTACACGGAAGTCCTGCTGGGAAAAGCTCTGTGGATGTGGGAAGCTTTTAGTGTCCAAAATCCTTTAACACCAGTTTTTGTGATGAACCACTTTGCCATCTTAATTGACTTTTTCTTCCTAATTTCTCCTTTTTTTCTGGAGTGTGTTTGAGCTGGTTGAGGAAACCCAATGTCAGGGCAGAGTTTGTGCAATTTTCTCCAAACCTGATGAAATTTCTGCCAGTTCTTTGCAAATATTTGGTTTTTTACATGGAATTCTTGCTGGGAAAAGCTCTGTGGATGTGGGAAGCTTTTAGTGTCCAAAATACCTTTAACACCAGTTTTGTGATGAACCACTTTGCCATCTTAATTGACTTTGTCTTCCTAATTTCTCCTTTTTTTTCTGGACTGTGTTTGAGTTCATGGAGGAAACCCAATGTCAGGGCAGAGTTTGTGCAATTTTTGCCAAACCTGCTGAAATTTCTGCCAGTTCTTTGCAGATATTTGGGTTTTTACACAGAAGTCTTGCTGGGAAAAGCTCTATGGATGTGGGAAGCTTTTAGTGTCAGGAGGGACAACAACCCTGCTGCCTCGTTAAAGCAGCAGAACGTAAAAATCCTTCACACAGACGTGCTAAAAGGTTAAATTTCCAGCATTTATTCCCAGACGTGTTAAAAGGAGGTTTTTAGGACCTCTCCAATAAAGCCCCCAATATAATCAGAGTGGAGGAGGATGTTCCAGACATTCATTCCCATCGTGATGAAAGTAAATAATGCAAACATTGCTGCAACTCCTGCTGTCACCCCAGCAGAGTCCCAGAAACCCTGTAGGATTCTCCCTGACCCTACAACCCCTATAGGATCTTCCCTGACCCCACAAACCCTGCAGGATCCTCTCTGACCCCACAAACCCTGCAGGATCCTCCCTGACCCCACAAACCCTGCAGGATCCTCCCTGACCCCACAAACCCTGTAGGATCCTCCCTGACCCTACAAACCCCATAGGATCCTCTCTGACCCCACAAACCCTGCAGGATCCTCTCTGATCCCACAAACCCTGCAGGATCCTCCCTGACCCCACAAACCCTGTAGGATCCTCCCTCACCCCACAAACCCTGCAGGATCCTCCCTGACCCTACAAACCCCTGTAGGATCCTCTCTACCCCCACAAACCCTGCAGGATCCTCTCTGACCCCACAAACCCTGCAGGATCCTCCCTGACCCCACAAACCCTGCAGGATCCTCCCTGACCCCACAAACCCTGTAGGATCCTCCCTGACCCTACAAACCCCATAGGATCCTCTCTGACCCCACAAACCCTGCAGGATCCTCTCTGATCCCACAAACCCTGCAGGATCCTCCCTGACCCCACAAACCCTGTAGGATCCTCCCTGACCCCACAAACCCTGTCAGATCTTCCCTGACCCCACAAACCCTGTAGTATCTTCCCTGATCCCACAAACCCTGCAGGATCCTCTCTAACCCTACAAACCCTGTAGGATCCTCTCTAACCCCACAAACCCTGTAGGATCCTCCTCATCCCCACTGATGCTTTAAGATTTTTAGCTTTTTGTGGTTTTTGTGTATCTGTAATCTCAGTGTGTAACTCTGTACTCCACTCAGGGTGCTCAAGCTGCTGTTCCCAGCATTTTAGACAAAATAATTCCTCTCAGTTAAAAAATCCAAGGACACTTTGCTGCCTCAGAGCCCCAAAATATGGAAACAACAGTGAATTTGTCGCTGTTGAGCCGCTAGCAGAGAAAAAGACGCAGATTCTCAGCGTGGCATAGAAAAGAGAGCTTTATTATTTAATTCCAACTTATATAGACTTTTCAGAGGTCACCCAGATTGGTCAGTCAGAAACCTCCCCCTAGGCCTGACTGACCAGGCCTGAACTGTCCACATCTCGAGACACTGTTTTTAATAACATCCAAACTTTATCTTTGTTTATAAAACACAGGAGAAAGTTCTCATGGGAAAGACCTGTGCTAGCCACATGAACTGGGGGAGCAAACTTGGGCTGATTGACATCATCAGCTGAAGGTGTAATTGGAGGATTGAGGCTCAATTTGTTAATTACAGAACTTATAAAATGTGAAGAACTCCTGACTCACTGTCCATTTTGGGTGTAGCCTCTGGAGTGAGCTCTGTCTGCCCTGAATGTACCTAAAGGCCTTTAATAAATTAATCTGATTTTATTCTCCTAACTTTGCCAGGCATCTGGCAGGCAAATCCCTGCTCTGTTCTGAGTACCTCTGAGCATTTTGGGTTCCCAAAGCCACCTTGCTGCTCCCGAAATTGCTCGGGGAGAAGGCAGGCGTGGAGCAGTCGTTAAAGGCAAAGCTTCCTCCTGCTGCTGCTGGGGAGGATTTGTGCTCCCCGAGCTCCAGCCCCGAGCTCCTGCAGCAGCTCTGCCTCTTGCTGAGCTGCAGGTAAAGCTGACCCAGTCAGTCAGTCTGTCTGTCTGTCTGTCTGTCTGCTCCTTCCCAGGAGTGCAGCTCTTCCCGCTGGTTCCCATTTACGCCTGATGATTTTTACCTTTTATTTTATATACCCATATTATACATTTTTATACGCTTTTCCTCTTCTCTGTTCCCTTTATATACTCTTTGTATCCTCAGCCTACATGCTTGGAATTCTTGTAGTTTGGTATTTTAGCTTAGTTTTGGGCTCCTGAAAGGCAGAAAAGCTAAATATTCACAGTAAAAGGCAAGAGAGCTCTGTGCTATCAAAAACTTGAGGTTCAACCTTGGCTGAAATCTTCTCTCTGGAATATATTTTGTAAACTGGGCTGTGGACTCATTTAGGGGTGGAGGTGATTGGAATAGGAGGACAATTACTTCATTTATTAGGTTTCTTATTGGGTGATTTTAGGTAGATTTGCTAATTTGCACAGTCCATAAAATCATATCCGTGTTACATGATTGTGATGATGATTATACGGTTATATGATTATAGGATTATATGGTTATATGATTATATGGTTATATGGTTATATGGTGAGTGTGCATCTGGGTGTGTTCCACCTTTGCAGAGCACCTAAAATCCTATTAAACACCAAAATAAATCTCTTTTACCCCTTTTTAGCTGCCTGCCCCATATTTCCACAATACTTGTCCTAGTGGCCTTAATTCCATCTGGGGTGGAAGGGGAAAAGAGGGGTGAAGTTAAAACCTGGTGCTTAAAAGTGGTTTTTCTTTCAGTTGTGAACTTGGCCTTGAGCTTCCTCAGTGATTTAGGGTCACTCAGTTCCAAAAAACCTCATTTTTCCCGCCTGGATTATTTGGGAGGAGCTGCTCCTCTTTAGGATTTCACCCCTTTCCCTTTTAACTTCTTGTTAGTAAACAGAAAATATCAACTGCTGCTTCTCACTGAGTTCCTCTGCCTTGTTTTCTTCAACCCCAGCCCTGGAAATTCCCATTTTCTCTATTCCCTAATTGGATATCAGTCAGAAAACAACCCAGCCCTGGCAACATGAGATTTTAATGTGCTCTGAAAAAAAACTACCTTGAGACTGAAGCCTGTCACTGGAACTCATCTGGAATTGCTTACCGCGGAGTAAATTCACTAGAAGCTGTGCCTAATGCTGGAGTTTAAAAGGTGGCACCTCCAGAAATCCTCTTAATGTCTCAACAAGCTGATGTTGACAAGTTCTTCGCGTTAAGGACTTGTGGAGAAGTCCAAACCCAAATAATTACAGGGAATTTTGATCCGGATGCTTTGCTCCGAGGTATCCATTCATAAAATATTTACAGTAACTGGCGGAGGAAACAACAATCAGTTTGGGGTTGTTTTTTTACTTTTTTTCTTTCCTTTCCTTTTCTTCTCTCTTCTCAGAACTGCAGGAACGAAATTCAGGCTTTAAATTTTTAGCAGAGACATTTCCTAGGCGAAATTGAATTTTATTTTTTTTTCCCCCCCTGTAAACTTTAACAAATGCAAGAAAATACAGTGGGAATCATCCCCAAATAATCACTGTTTTTTTGCAGTTTGGTGTCATTTTCCAAAGTTTTATGCCCAGAGAGTTCTGGGAGCTCCTAAAGATGTCAAGTGAGCACTCAGCACCTCTCAGGACCCACAAACCTTGATGGGAGGCAGAAAATTCAGCACTTGGCTGGGCTTTAATCCCAGCCTGGGATTAATAGCCAAATTGGCCAAATTACCCCGATTTGGAGTGGGGAAATAACATGGAAAAAGAGCCTGTGGTTTGGAGGAGCTCTGCTCAATAATGATTTAACCATTTTAACCACATCCTCTTTGAAAGGAGGGAAATTAATTTCTCTTTACGAAGCTCTACGACGCGATTTGTTTCATCTCCCGGAAATCTCAGCCCAGGAAGGACTCATAACTTGTATTATTTATATCTGTGGGCATGGTTGTCTTATTTTTTAATGGGATATTGGTTTAAACGTTATTTAAGGATCTTGTAAAGATCGAAGCCGGTAGCATCGATTCATTTCCCGGCTTTAAAATATTTCCCTTTTCACTGGTAGCTACATAAACTCTGACAAACATTCCTGAGAAACCATTATTATTTAAATACGACTCCACGGCTGGCTGGTGTGTTTTTCAAACACACATTAATTTTGTATGGTTCCTAATTCTCTGTTTTGAAAAATAACATGGATGTGAAAGTCGCTGAGCGCTCGCGGTGGTTTTTAATTCTTCTGGAGATTATTTTGGGACAAAAGCAGGGAGGTAGTTTGAAAAGCACTGTTTGGATAAATATAAAATCTGACGTTGGGTGTCTCTTCTCGGTTATTTCGCGTTGGAAGTTTAAATCTGCAGAGTTGGGATATTTAAAACATGTGATTTAATTAGTGAACACATTGAATGAACACACAAATGCGTGTGTCAGAGAGTGGAAACACTGAATCTGAGTTCTGAATCTGAGCTGGGTTCTCAGCTGGGGTGTGCAAACAAAAATTCCTTGGGAAAAAAAAGAGGAAAAATCGCTCTTCTACCTATTTGCTTAAATATTTTTTGTTTCCCCCCACTAAATTTTGCTGCCTAATTTATCGAGCAAACAGTGTTCCTTTATAGCCAGGAATGAAGGAATCAACACAAATAATAGTAGTAATATTAGTATTATTAATGTTAATAATAACAATATTAATAATTATTGAGGAGGAGGAGGAGCAGGAGGAGGAGGATGATGATGATGATTGATGATGATGTTGGGTTTGGTGGTTTGGATTTTTCTCAGAGCCAGAGGTTCATTTAGCTGGATTTCCCAAATTCCTGGATTTCCCAAATTCCTGGATTTCCCAAATTACTGGCTTTCCCAAACACGAATATCTTCATTCCAGGTGTTTTGGGATGTTCCAGAGCAAAGTCCCTTCCTGCCCCAAGGCACTCCCAAGACTTCCCAATTTCCCACCACCTAACCCCTAAAAACCCCCCAAATCCTGCTCTGCTCATCTCCTAGCTCTGCCATCCCAAACTGCCCTCAAACCCCATTTCCATTTATTTTCGCGGGATATTTGTAGGATTCTGACTCTGCGGGGCGCAGCAGGGAGGGAAAGCCAATCCCCATTAATCTCTGGCTCCCCCCTGGTGGCTCTGGCTGTCCCTGTCCCCCTGGCAGCCCGGGGACGAGGGGGAGGCACAGCCAGGAGCTCGATTGTTCTGGATGAACTCTCAGCCATCCGCCGGGAATTCTGTGCCGCGACCTCGCTGACCCTCCGAGTGCTGAGTGTGGAGAATGGAACTCTCCAAGGGCCTCCAGATGCACAAGATGTCAGAAAAATGCACTTCTTGGAAAACTCTACCTTTTTTTTTGTTTCCTAAAGGTTGCATGGTTGTGCTAACGTTACGAGTTTCCCTCCTTTTTGTTTGGTTTTGTCCCCAAATGCGTGTTTACCTTTATTTATTTATATTTTTCTTTGCCTCCTTGTGGTAATATTCCCATTTGTATTTCGTTTTCGGGTGTTTGCAGCTAAGAAAAAAAAAAAAAAAAATGAGAAAGGATTTTTAAAACACATTTACATGGCAAAAAGATTGTGCTCCTTCTCCCTCCTCCACCGCAGAGCTGGGATCTCTTTTAATAATCTCTTCCCCACATTCAGCCAAAAAATCTCTGCTGAACTTGAGTAAACTTCCTACAGCTCCTCTCGGGCTCATTAAGGGCAGAGCCATATTTCAATTCTGATATTTGGGCGTTTCCTTGGCAACGGATTTTTTTATTTTTTTATTTTTAATTTTCTCTTGGATTCGGGGCAGGTTACGAATCCTCCACTTGCCGCTGCTGCGAATTCCCAGGGATTTTTTTTTTTTTTTTTTGGGATGGGGGCTGATTGCAGATATTTCTCGGTGTTGCAATTTCTGGGGTTCCTAAGCACTTCCAGATTTCTGCTGCCAGTGACATGCAGGGATGGGGATGGTGAGCAGACAACTCGCAGAAAGTTTAGTCAACAGTTTAAGATTTCAGCTCCTCAGCCAAGGTTTAATTTTTTTCTTTCCCTCCCACTCGTTTTTAAAAGACAGAAGGGTGTGTTTGATTTACAGTTTCTATGCAATTTCTACAGTTTCACCTCTTCGGGGGCTTGAGTTTGTGTTTTTCTTGGAGTTTTTTGGGGTTTTTTTAATCTAATAATGTATTTTTTAATGAACACACCTGCCCTCCCTCTTAGTTCCCTGCAAGTGTATCCTCCCCTTCTTCCCAAATCGGGAATTTCCCAAATTCCCAATGGATTTAGGAGCTGAGAATCAAAGTTCAGCTTGGTCTGGCTTGAATAAATTCACTTCTCACCATCTCTGCTTTGCTTTCTGTACCTTGGAGGACAAATTGCACGTATTTTGGAGGAGCTGAGAACGGATTTTGAAGGATTTTCGGTGATTTGCTGTTCCAAATGAGCTCCTTATCTCTGCACAGAGAGGACAGACCAGGCATTGCTCTGGATTTGCCAAATTTCCTAAATTATTATCAGCATTCCCTGGTTCTTGATGGGATTTCATTGGAATGTCTTCACAGAAGAGGTGCACTGGATTTTTAATTTGGGTGTTCTTGACATGGAAAGTGGAGTTTGGTTTCTGTAATCCTTCAGACATGGCCAAAAAAAAATCTTAATTAGCAGCAGGAATCAACAGACAGAAGTAATAGAGTTAAAAATGCATGTGCTGTGTAGAAAAAATTCTGAATTTTTACTCTTGAAACAGGAAAAATCCTTACTGTGTCAGGTCTGAAAAGACCTGAAAATAAAAATACAGAAGGCTGGAGGTTTAACACTTTAAAAAATTATACAGGAAAGGCAAAGGAGCTTCTTTCTTTTTTGTGGTCATTTTAGAGCTTTGGGAAAGTTTAAATCAAAACTGCTTCTGTTTTTCAGCCACTTCAGCATCCTCAAAGCAACGAGGCCTTAACAGAGAAAAATCAGATTTATTGTGCTCCAATTCAATTTCCATGCTCCATTAGAAAAAAAATAACAAAACACATTCAGTATTTCATCCAACAAGGCTTAAAAAAAAAAAAAATCTGAATTCCTACAGGCTGAATCCTTATTTACCTGAGAGACCAAACATCTCCAGTGGTGCTTTTCTGGTCTTCAAGGTAAATAATGAACCCTTTGCAGAATTGCTTACTTAACATCCTTACCCAGCTCCCTCCTGGCTCCCATAAATGATGTTTTTTATGGAGCTGGGAAGAATTAAACACCAAAAAAACCAACATTTAAACAACTCAGGGAGGGTTGGGAGAGTGTCCTTGCACAAGTGAGCCGAAGGATGAATATTCCTGGCAGGAATTATTTATGGCTCAGATCATTTTGTCTTTGCCTTTGCTCTTCCACGAGAGCCAGAATTTGTTACTCACGGCCTTAACTTTCAATTTCCTGGGCTTTGTCAGCTTAAGCCAGACACTTAACCTCATTGAGGAACTTTTCTTGTTTATTTAACTTGATTCGGGTTTTATTGAGGCAGAAATGTAATGAAAAATTGAAAGGGGGAAAAAAAAAAACAAAGGGTTTGGCTCAAAAAATATCGAAGAGCAAAGTTATTTTTCACTTTCTTGAAACAAAGGGATTCCTGGTCCAGGATATCCCAGAGGATTCCAGAATCAGGATATCCCAGAGGATTCTAGGATATCCCAGAGGATTCCAGGATCAGGATATCCCAGAGGATTCCTGGTTCAGGATTTCCCGCAGGATTCCAGAGTCAGGATTTCCCAGAGGATTCCAGGATCAGGATTTCCCAGAGGATTCCAGGATATCCCAGAGGGTTCCAGGATCAGGATTTCCCAGAGGATTCCAGATCCAGGATATCCCAGAGGATTCCAGGATCAGGATATCCCAGAGGGTTCCAGGATCAGGATTTCCCAGAGGATTCCAGGTCCAGGATATCCCAGAGGATTCCAGGATCAGGATTTCCCAGAGGGTTCTAGGATCAGAATTTCCCAGAGGATTCCAGCTCCAGGATATCCCAGAGGGTTCCAGGATCAGGATAACCCATAGAATTCCAGGTCCAGGATATCCCAATCCCTGAGGATTTCCAGGTTGATTCCCTACCAAACCACTCCCTGCCATTGACTGGGTTCAGTTCTCAGCAGCATCACCACGCCCTGAAATAAACTCCTAATTACTCTAAAAGCTCATTAACGTGAGTAGCTCCATGTAAAGCTGGCAGGGACACCCCAAATATTGCTTTGTGCAGAATATTTTTAAGGAAGTGTCCTGGCATATCAAATTTTGTCACTGATTCTTCCTTAAGGCAAACGTTGCTCTTGTTTGGTGTCGTGTGAAAATTTGGGGTGATTTCTTTCTTTTTTTAAAAAAAGTTCCTTTCCTATGGTTCTGTGGCTTCTTCATCTTCTCATCAGCTCAGCCTCTTCAGCAGATTCCCAGGCTCCTCTTTCCCCCTCAGTTCTCAGCAGAGATTTAATAAATCCATCTCAAAATCACTTTTTCCTTTCCCCTCTGCCCAGCTGCCAACTCCCACCCCCAGAATGGGAGCTGAATTCTCATCCCCAGCCCTGATAGCTCTGATTTCACCAGAACTGGGATGTTTTATTTCAGTCTAATATCCTTTTTATTCCTTTTTATTCTTTTTTTCCTCTTTCTGTGTCCTTTTGGAACTGGGGCAAAACTCCATCTCACAGTTAGAATGAGAATTAAATATCAGCCTGTGGAGAAAGGGAAAATCAGGGTGAGCAGGTCAGAATTATCACCAAATACTGCTCTGATTCCTGTGCCAAAACCTGCTGGCACTAAGCAGAATTCCCTAAATTCCCTCCCCAAATTTGCTCAGCGGCACAGTAAATATTTCAGTTCTTGTTTAACATTTAGCAGCAGGATGTTTGAGTGCAGTGGGACTGCCTGGTGTGTGTGTGTGCAGCTCAGCTTTCCCCTGCTTGGATATTTATGGGAATTTTCTGCTTCTGAGACCTCGAATTCAATTTCCATTGGCACTGATCTATGGCAATTCCTGTGGATTTCGGTGGCACTCAAAACACAGGATTTCTGAGTGTTTCAGCTGAGCGCTGGAGAAGAGGAATTTCTGATTTTTTCTGCTATCCCAGGTTGCTCCAAGCTGTCTTTTGACATTCCAGGGATCCAGGGAAAGCCACAGTTTCTCTGGGAATTCCATCCCAACCTCTCTCGGGGAGGAATTCCTCCCAAATATCTAATCATCCTCCACCACAATCCTCATGTTTTCCTCTCCCTGGTCTCCTTTATCTGCCCTTATCTTATCGTCACTTTAAACTTCCTTTCTCTTCTCCCCTGCAATAAATTCAGACCCAATTAATGCCTAACGAGGAATTAAATAGCAAAGTTCTCCTCTTCTGTTCATTCATCCCAGTGGTTGGAAGGAGTGCAATAAAAATTCATGCAGGGGAAGGAGTGGTTTGCTCTGAATAAACTCGGGGCTGAACACAACCCCAAAATTCCTGAATTTCGTATTATTTTCAAACCTGGATTTCCGAGCCGGTGAGGAGCAAAAAGCATTAAAGACCTGAATAAAAGTGAAGTAATGCAAGGCCAGGTCTGTCAGCAGAGGCTTTAATGTTGCTTAACAAAATATGTTACAGTAAATCTTTATAGACTCTATAAGGACGGCGAGTTCCAACAAAGTAAACCAAAGTAAACATTTCTCTTATGGGAAATTAAATTCCATGTGGTTAGTGCAGAGCCATGATTAATTCAGAGGCAATGAGAATATAGTGGGGTTATTGACTGTGTCTGAGAAACAATTTCATGTCGGGGAGGAAAAACGGGGGGAGAATAAAAAAAACCAAAAAAAAGAAAAAGTTTAAACAGCAGATAGTAGGAGGGGAAAAAACAGAAGTGGAGTTTCTGATGCTGAATTATAAATGAAAGCATTGATGCTGTAGGTATTAAAGGGGCATCAATTATTGATAACGAGCTCGCTGCAGCATTAGGGAGGAATTTTTTCCCCCCCATTTTGGGGGATCTGGGGGTGAATTCCCCCTCTGCCCTCCCCGGGAGCTGCGAGGGCTGTTGGCCAGCAGCCTGAGCCGCGCGATGTTCGCTCCGGCTTTAAATGATTTTTAATATCCCACATATGGTTTCCTGGTTTTCAGGCTCCTCACTGGGAACGAACAAGGCTGTGGTATGATGATGAATAGTGGATCAAGGCCAGGAACACCCACTTGCTTCCCTCCATATCAAACATGTGGCGCTCCCATTAAATGTGGGAACCTCCCGGGGGATTGGGGCTGTCCTATCTAATCCAGTCCTATTCTGTTCCCCCGACCCGAATTGAGTAGGATGCATTGTTCCCATACATTCTTCTTGTAATTAAATGCAGTGGATGTGTCATGGCAGTGAAATATTCCAGGTCTGTTTTTACATCTGTGGCCATTTTCTCCTCCTGTACTTCCATTTGCCTCCTTGGAAAGAAAGTCCTCGTTAAATCCAAGCCTGGATTAGTTGATTGGTTGTGTTTGTGCTGCCAGAACAGCTCAAATAAAAACCTCCACGTTGGGTTTTTATCCTTTATTTTTAATTTTTGCCGGCGTAAAACTAGACCCTAATGTCACAGAGACAACTCTCTGAGAAGTTGGAGAGAACTCTGAATTACCTGGGTTTGTTTTGCTGAGTGGATGAGGTTTGCAGAAATCCCTCCCAGCCTTTCCCTCCTCATTCCTGCTCTAATCCCTGCAGGAATTAGCGCTGTGGACACCTTGGTTTGTAGATTTGCTGCAATAATTTGGTAACTGATCCATCTGACACCGTCATTTCAAATAAAAAAAAACACTCTCTGTGGGTTTATGCCAGGCAGATTATCCAGGTTTGGGAAACTGATCTCCTTTTTAAAAACCCAGTGTTCAATTATTATTTTTAAAATGCTGGATTACAGCTAGGAATCCTCCAGAGGTTAAACTGGAGCCTTATTATAAGGGGAACTACAAGTAAACATTATTAATTATATTAAAAAAAAAAATTTTGCTTAAATTAGGGTTTTTTTCACACCTGCTTCTTTCTTAATTAGCTGGTAGTCCAGATATTTCAGTCAGTTGAACTCTTTAGTATTTATTCAAGCATACTTGACATTAACATACTGTTTGATGTTTGATATCCCGAGTTTTTTAATTTAACCACATGACAACAAATGGTATTTATGAAATATCAGTGAGCTGGAAAAATATCCTGTGTTGCAGGAGTGAGCTGAAAGCTGCTTCCTCTCGGAGCTTTAGGAAAAGCTTAAATGCACAGAGGGAATTTGTGCCTGCTGCTGCTTCCCCTGGATTATTTTTATTTATTTTTATTTTTATTTTTGTTTTTATTTTTATTTTTTTATTTTTATTTTTATTTTTATTTTTATTTTTATTTTTTTGTTTTTGTTTTTGTTTTTGTTTTTGTTTTATTTATTTTTATTTTTATTTTTATTTTTATTTTTATTTAGTGAGATTTCCAGGCTGCTGGGGGTGCAGAGCTACCGAGAGGGAAGTGAGGGAAGAACCACAAAAAATGCTTTAAAAATGATGTCACAACTTGGAGTTTTCTCACAAAACAGGGAATTTGAGCTGAGAGCCACCAGTGAAATATGTGGCATCGATTTGTGTGGATTTATTCACGTTGTTACATTTATTTGGGTTGTTCCTTCCCCACCTCCCCATCGTTCCCAGCGATATTTACAACCCAGAATTTTGGATATTTCACTGATTTGTGTCCCAGCAGTGCTCAGTGCCAAGGACAGAACTCTTTTCAAGCAGATTGTCCAAAAACCACAGCAGCTCTGGAACAACTTCCTGAGGATTTCCCAGCAGGGCAGCACCAGGAGCAGAGCAAAGTCCCAAAATCTCACTGTTACCACAGCATTTCACCCTGCTTTTATCAATTTATTTCTTATTTCTGTTCTTATTTCCATATTATTTTGTTCTTATTTCTTATTTATCATTCTATTTTTATTCCGTTTTCAGTGGGCGAACAGAGGTGGTTCCCAAATTCCCAAAATCCCACTGTTACCACAGCATTTCACCCTGCTTTTATCGATTCATTTCTTATTCCTATTTTTATTTCTATATTATTTTATTCTTATCTCTCATTCATATTGTTATTTTTATTTTTATTTATTTCTATTTTCAGTGGGCGAACAGAGGTGGTTCCCAAATTCCCAAAATCCCACTGTTATCACATCATTGCACCCTGCTTTTATCAATTTATTTCTTATTTCTATATTATTTTATTCCTATTTCTTATTTCTTATTTCTATTCCTATTTTTATTTATTTCTATTTTCAGTGGGCGAACCGAGGTGTTTTTTTTGGGATTTTTTAATTGCTGTGAGAATCCCCCAGCAGCTTTTGGGGTGTTTTGGGGTTGCCTCACCCCTCTGCCTCTGAATAATTTCCCAAATCTGTCATTGCTGAGCTCCCAGCCAAGGATGACAGTGCTGAGAGGCATGAAAGTCACAAAAATTGCTGCCAAAATCCTGCTACCTGCTGTGCTGTGTCCTTGTGCAGGGTGAGGGTTTGGGGAGATGTGAGCAATTTGTAAATTCAAACTCTAATTTGTAAAATCAAACTCTAATTTGTAAAATCTGCTGCAGATTCTTCTCGTGCAGAGAAAGATTCTCTTCCCTCTCCGACAGCAAAGTTTTCTTGTTTTTCTGCAGCTCTTGTATTGAGCAGAACTCAGTGTTTGGAACAGAGCTGTGGTGCTAATTAACTTTTTAATTTAATTTTAAAGTTTGTTGGCTTTTTTGTTTATTCGCTAAAATGTTTCAGGGATCCCAAATGGAAAGTTTGAAATACCAAAAAAATAGGAAATACTAAAAAAATAGGAAATTTCAAGCTGACTTAGACTGGAATTTTACTCGATTTTGGGTTTAAAAACCAGAATTCTGCCTTCAAACCAAACCCCATGTTTTCAAAGGTGATCATGAAGTATTTTTGCACTCTCAATGCCCTTTGCTCCCTGGGAAAAACGTAACAAATTGTAAATCTCCTTCTGCTCTCTGCGTTGCACACTGAGGCTGGAGGAGCAATGCTGTATTTGTAAAAATGCTGTTAATCACCATGATGACATTTTAAGTTTCTTTTTTTTTTTTTTTTCCTAAGCCATGTGGTTAGAAGGTTAAAAACACAACTTTTTTAGGACAAATGTGCATCGTTTTTGTGATCCTTCCTTCTGGGTCAGCAGGGACGAGCAGAATTCCAGTAGGAATATCTTTCTGATGAGGAAAAATGTGGTAAAACATAATCTTTTTGGGGTAATAGTTGGTTTTTTTTGAAAATATTGTTGGTTGTTGTAGCAGAAATGAGTTTTGTTGTGATCTTGATCACCAATAAATTGCTTTATTTCAGTCACCTGGCTGATGCTGCTCCAGTTAGATGGCAGGGATTGGCTCTTCCTGTGCCATTTAAATGCTGGAAATCCCTAAAAAGGGGCAAAAAAGGGATTTTTTTTGCTTTCACCCCATTCCTCAGTGTGCAGAGAAGCTGCTGGGCTGTGTGACAGATGATGTGTGTCAAGAAATATTAAATTTGGGGTTGAGAGAAAATCCCTGGTGTTGGAGGAATGCTCCAAATTGAAGGGAATATCTTCAAAAAATGCTCCAAACTGAGGTGAATAACTTCATAAAATGCTCCAAACTGAGGTGAATAACTTCATAAAATGCTCCAAACTGAGGGGAATAACTTCACAAAATGCTCCAAACTGAGGGGAATATCTTCAAAAAATGCTCCAAACTGAGGGGAATATCTTCACAAAATGCTCCAAACTGAGGTGAATATCTTCACAAAATGCTCCAAACTAAGGGGAATAACTTCAAAAAATGCTCCAAACTGAGGTGAATATCTTCATAAAATGCTCCAAACTGAGGGGAAGAACTTCACAAAATGCTCCAAACTGAGGTGAATATCTTTATAAAATGCTCCAAACTGAGGGGAATATCTTCACAAAATGCTCCAAACTGAGGTGAATATCTTCACAAAATGCTCCAAACTGAGGTGAATATCTTCATAAAATGCTCCAAACTGAGGGGAATATCTTTATAAAATGCTCCAAACTGAGGGGAATATCTTCACAAAATGCTCCAAACTGAGGTGAATATCTTCATAAAATGCTCCAAACTGAGGGGAATAATTTTATAAAACCCAATGGGACAGAGCTGCAGGGGTTGGAGGGGCAGCAGGGATGGATTTGGGGTTTTGGGGTTTGATGTTCTCCTTTCTAGCAGGTCAGGATGACAGGAGAGAGGATGAAGCAACAAAACTTCATTAAAACTCCTAAAGTTTATTTAGAAACTCATTTGTACAAAACTGTGTTGTCCTTGCTGGGATCTTTGCTCTGGATCTTAGTTAACTCAGGGTGAGGATTGAGCTGAAATTGTGATTTCTGGATAAATTCTGATTTCAGGGGGAGCTTTGCACTGACCTGGGCTGGTTTTGTGTCGTGGTTTAAATCTTGGTGTGGAATGTGGGGTTGGAGTTGTCAGAGTGCCAATGTGGATGAAAATAATCTGATTTTTTGGGGTTTAGGAGAGGAATAATTGCTCTGATGAATTCCCAGAGAGAAGAACAAGAGTTGATCTTGAGGAGGTGGTGGCATTGCAGAGGGATGACAGGAGGGTCTGTGATTCACAAAACCCACACTTCACACCCTGCTGCACACAAAAAACCAGAAAAAAACAGCTTTTCCGAGGCTCACCCTCCTCCCTGGCCTGCCAGGCTGTGTCACTCCCTGTCTGAGAGCTGAAAATTCACTTTATTCTCCCCAGAATTACAGCTGAACTCTGGCAGGTGGATTTGGCAACAAAACTGCTGCAGAGCAGAGGATGAGAATCATCCTGCACTGCTGGAAAAGGTGGAAACAACACCAGAACTATGAAAAATCCCCTTGCTTTTAACATTTATGACCATTCTTTTGAACACAGCAAATAAATAAATTAATAAAAAGGCAATAAAAGAGAAATTCGCGACACATCAGCGCCAGGAAAGCTTCCAAGGAGGCAAAAACTGCCTTTGAAAAGCTGAGTTTGAGCTGCAGAGCTGCTCCAGCCGGGGCCAGGGAGGGTGTTGGAGCAAAATGAACACTCTGGGCTGAAGTTTTGATGTGTTTTGAGCAAAAGTGTGGCTCGAGTTCTCTCCTTCTCCCTCTCCCAGGGAGGTCAGCGAGGAGCTGAAGGCAGAAAATGGGATTTTTGGCAGCAGCAAAACCCAGTTAGGCTCTCTCCTCTCGGAGTTAGGCTCTCTCCTCTCTGAAAAGAAGAGGAAATATTTGAATATTTGAATATCACAGTCCAAAATTCAGATTCACGGTCGTTAGGTGAGAGGGAAAAGTCCAAATCCTGGCAGAGTGAAGGTTTTGAAAGCTGCAGGTTGAAATTCTGAATTATATAAGAGGGGAAAGAGGAGAAGCAGCTAATTCTGCTGCAGGAGTGATTTTGGAGGTTGGGTAAGGCACAGGGTGCAAACAGTGATACCAGGAATATTTTATTTATTTATTTATTTTATTTTTAAATAAAAATCCTTGTGAAGTTGTGAAGTCACAAAGAGTGGAGAGGTTTCTGAGGATGCTTTGGAGTTTGAGGAAAACCTGTTGGGATTGCTGGGATGAGCCAAGGTGGAGATGGTCAGGAGAAGCTGAGCCAGAAGAAGGTTTGGTGATTAATTATTAGGAATAAAAGGACACCAAACCCAGCAGCCATGGAAGGGAAATCCAACCTTTCCCATCTGCACCTTGAGGAAAACTTTCCTGCACAATCCTGGTTTATTTAGGTTTTTTTTTTTCCTTTTCCCATCTGCATCTTGAGGAAAACTTTCCTGCACAATCCTGGTTTATTTAGGGTTTTTTTCCCTCAGTTCTGCTCCTTCTCTCTGTGATCTTCTATTGAGCAGAACTCAGTGTTTTGAACAGAGCTGTGCTGTTAATGAAATTTTTAGTCTATTAACTCATTTTGTTTATTCATTAAAATATTTCAGGGATCTCAAATTGAAAGTTTGGGGAATTTCAAGCTGACTTAGATGAGAAAAATAGGAAATTGGTGCTTTACACCTGCTCAGGGTGAGGGACAGCCCTGGGACTCTGCTTCCCATTTATTGACAGAAATTCTTTCTTTTCAACTTCCCCAGAACAGTTCTGTGGGATTTAGAACTCAGAAAGTTCTTCCACTTCAGTTTTTGGGCTCCACCTGCATGAAACACACCCTGAAAAAAGCCACTGAGAGGATGATTTTCCTTCAAACACCCCAATCCTAATTCCAGATTATCAACTGACAAGACACCACAGACTCCTTAATTTTTTTTTCTCGATTTTCAACCATTTTTTATTGTTTTTTCAAATACATAAAGAAGCTACTTCAGCTTCTGCAGCAGTAATACTAAAAGCAGATCTAATGGGTCACCATATCCCAATTCTGGGGGATTTAGAACCTGGGAAGTTCCTTCACTCTGAGCACTTTCAGTGGTGATTTCAGTTGTGCTTCACTTCAGTTTTTGGGCTCCACCTGCATGAAACACACCCTGAAAAAACCATTAAGAGGATGATTTTCCTTCAAACACCCCAATCCTAATTCCAGATTATCAACAGACAAGACACCACAGACTCCTTAATTTTTTTTTTCTCGATTTTCAACCATTTTTTGGTTGTTTTTTCAAACACATAAAGAGGCTACTTCAGCTTCTGCAGCAGCAATACTAAAATCAGACCTAATGAGTCACCATATCCCAGTTCTGTGGGATTTAGAACCAGGAAAGTTCCTTCACTCTGGGCACTTTCAGTGGTGATTTCAGTTGTGCTTCAGCTCAGTTTTTGGGCTCCACCTGCATGAAACACACCCTGAAAAAACCATTGAGAGGATGATTTTCCTTCAAACACCTCAATCCTAATTCCAGATTATTTCACATATCCAGAGTCAGATAACAGAGCTGAGTAAAAAAAACACCACAGACTTCTTGATTTTTTTTTCCTTAATTTTCAACTGTTTTTATTGGTTCTTTTCAATATATAAAGAGCAAAACACCACAGATTTCTTGATTTTTTTTCCCTTAATTTTCAACCATTTTTTGTTGGTTTTTTAAAAACACATAAAGAGGCTACTTCAGCTTCTGCAGCAGTAATACTAAAAGCAGACCTAATGGGTCACCATATCCCAGTTCTGTGGGATTTAGAACCAGGAAAGTTCCTTCACTCTGAGCACTTTCAGTGGTGATTTCAGTTGTGCTTCAGCTCAGTTTTTGGGCTCCACCTGCATGAAACACACCCTGAAAACACCACTGAGAGGATGATTTTCCTTCAAACACCCCAATCCTAACACCAGATTATTTCACATATCCAGAGTCAGATCAACAAACAAGACACCACAGACTCCTTAATTTTTTTTCCTTAATTTTCAACCATTTTTGGTTGTGGTTTTTTTTTTTTTTTTCAAACACATAAAGAGGCTACTTCAGCTTCTGCAGCAGCAATACTAAAATCAGACCTAACGGGTCACCATATCCCAGTTCTGGGGGATTTAGAACCAGGAAAGTTCCTTCACTCTGAGCACTTCCAGTGGGGATTTCAGTTGTGCTTCAGCTCAGTTTTTGGGCTCCACCTGCATGAAACACACCCTGAAAAAAGCCACTGAGAGGATGATTTTCCTTCAAACACCCCAATCCTAATTCCAGATTATCAACAGACAAGACACCACAGACTCCTTAATTTTTTTTTCTCGATTTTCAACCATTTTTTGTTGTTTTTTTCAAACACATAAAGAAGCTACTTCAGCTTCTGCAGCAGCAATACTAAAATCAGACCTAATGAGTCACCATATCCCAGTTCTGTGGGATTTAGAACCAGGAAAGTTCCTTCACTCTGAGCACTTTCAGTGGTGATTTCAGTTGTGCTTCAGCTCAGTTTTTGGGCTCCACCTGCATGAAACACACCCTGAAAAAACCATTGAGAGGATGATTTTCCTTCAAACACCTCAATCCTAATTCCAGATTATTTCACATATCCAGAGTCAGATAACAGAGCTGAGTAAAAAAAACACCACAGACTTCTTGATTTTTTTTTCCTTAATTTTCAACCGTTTTTATTGGTTCTTTTCAATATATAAAGAGCAAAACACCACAGACTTCTTGATTTTTTTTTCTTGATTTTCAACCATTTTTTGTTGTTTTTTCAAATACATAAAGAGGCTACTTCAGCTTCTGCAGCAGCAATACTAACAGCAGAGCTAATGGGTCACCATATCCCAATTCTGGGGGATTTAAAACTCAGAAAGTTTTTTCACTTCAGTTGTGCTTCAGGTCAGTTTTTGGGCTCCACCTGCATGAAACACACCCTGAAAAAAGCCACTGAGAGTATATTTTTCCTTCAAACACCACAATAATACTGAAAAATTATTGCAGCTATCCAGAGTCAGATCAACAGACAAGACACCACAGACTCCTTAATTTTTTTTTCTCGATTTTCAACCATTTTTTGGTTGTTTTTTCAAACACATAAAGAGGCTACTTCATCTTCTGCAGCACTAATACCAAAATCAGACCTAACGGGTCACCATATGTGGAGAGGAGCTCTCCTGGGCCTTAGGATATCCACTCAGAGAGTGAAGCAAAGAGCAGGAAAAAAGCAGTAATATTGGCAACTGTCGTTAGGTAGTATAAACAATAGGCAGCCATTGGCTTGCAGGGAAGGATCAGATTCCAACAGCACTCAATGGGGAGCCTTCCTTAAAAAATTAGAAGAAGCTGGGCTGGAGCTGGTCCACGCTGGGAATGGCAGGAGAAGCAAAAACAAGAGTCAATGAATGGAAATTAAGCAGCAGGAAATGGGGATTTGGCACGAGGCTGGAATTTGAAACGGCGGCGAGGTGTCAGTGATAAAGGTTGGGTTGAGTTTCTGGCCAAAAAACAGGGAGAAGGAATGCAGATGTGTTCATTGAATAAAGTGCAGATGGAGGGGCAGGGAGAGGGGGGTGGTGGGGAGGGAGGAATAGAGAAAAAAGGGGGAAAAAAATGATGTTGAGATAGGTGCATTCAGGTTTAATGGGTTTTTGGAGCAATTTTTTTCTGGGTATTGTTTTTTTGGGACAATTTTTTTCTGTGTAACTTTTTTTGGAGCAATTTTTTTCTGGGTAATGTTGTTTTGGGACAATTTTTTTCTGTGTAATGTTTTTTGGAGCAATTTTTCTGGTTTTTTGGAGCAATTTTTTTCTGGGTATTTTTTTTTTGGAGCAATTTTTTTCTGGGTAATGTTTTTTTGGAGCAATTTTTTTCTGTGTATTGTTTTTTTGGAGCAATTTTTTTCTGGGTAATGTTTTTTTGGAGCAATATTTTTCTGTGTAATGGTTTTTTGGGACAATATTTTTCTGTGTAACGTTTTTTTGGAGCAATTTTTTTCTGTGTAATTTTTTTTGGAGCAATTTTTTTCTGGGTAATGTTTTTTGGAACAATTTTTTTCTGGGTAACGTTTTTTTGGGACAATTTTTTTCTGGGTAATGTTTTTTTGGGACAATTTTTTTTCTGTGTTATGTTTTTTGAGCAATTTTTTTCTGTGTAACGTTTTTTGGAGCAATTTTTAAGTTTTTTTGGGACAATTTTTTTCTGTGAGCGCACAGAGAACGACAGGTCTGGGCTGAGCTCGATGCTCCATCCTGCAGGGAGCAGATTTCTGCAAATTTCAGGAATAATTGAACTTCTTCGTGCCCCTGGTGAGGTTTGGCCTCACCAATCCTTGGGGTTGTGCAGTTCCAGGCAGAGGTGGGAGCTGGGCTGGGAGCTGCTCGTTTAGCATCCGACAGGATCTCCTCAGGAGCAGGATTGGTGTCGTTGCTGGGGCTGCACAGCTCTGTTCTGGAGCCTTCTCTGCAGCTTTTTATTGGTTATTGGGTGGTTTTTATTTTATTTTATTTTATTTATTTTAATTTTATTTATTTATTTATTTATTTTATTATTTATTTTATTTATTTTAATTTATTTTATTTTATTTTATTTTATTTCAATTTATTTTTATTTATTTTAATTTAATTTATTTTCTTTTATTTTGTTTCATTTTAATTTATTTTAATTTATTTTATTTTATTTCAATTTATTTTATTTTATTTCAATATATTTTATTTTAATTTAATTTATTTTATTTTTACTTATTTTTATTTAATTTATTTTAATTTATTTTATTTTATTTTATTTTAATTTATTTATTTTATTTTATTTTATTTTATTTTATTTTATTTCAATTTATTTTATTTTATTTTATTTCATTTTAATTTATTTTAATTTAATTTATTTTTTTAATTTTTATTTTATATTGTTTTTAATTTTTATTTTATTTTATTATTTTTTTTATTTCTTTTATTTATATTGATTTGATTTGATTTCATATATTTATTTCATACATTAAATAATTTTCATCATTTTCTCAAATGATTTCATCCTTTCCCACCTCTCTACCTCTCCTGCCCAACTCCAAACCCATAGCAGCACAACCCAAACTGATCCTGGATTATTTAAATTAAACAATAACTCTGTTATTTAAATAATCCACACTGTGGCCATCGGCAGTGGGTGTGTCCTTGCTAATTAGCAATCAGGCTGATTTGCTGAAACCATTGTTGATTTTAGCCCATTTTCCTTGATCAGCCTGACGACAGCTCTGCTTCCCTTTCTGCACTGCAGCCAGTGAGTGATGCTCTCGTGTTCTCCCCAAAAACTCCTTTTATGACCCCAAAAAAGTCCTTTCATGGTCCCCAAAAACTCCTTTTATGACCCCCCAAAACTCCTTTTATGACCCCCAAAAAGTCCTTTTAGATCTGCATAAACACAAAACTCATTGTCCCGGTTTTTTGGGGGATTTATCGTGATTTTAGGGTTTTTTCCCCAGTTTTAGGTTGGTTAAATACCAGTTGTAGGGAGTTTATCCCAGTTTTAGGTTGGTTAAATACTAGTTTTAGGGAGTTTTTTCCTGGTTTAAGTTGGTTAAATACCAGTTGTAGGGAGTTTATCCCGGTTTTAGGAGGGATAAATACCAGTTTTAGGGTTTTTTATCCCAGTTTTAGGAGAGTTAAATACCAGATTTAGGGAGTTTATCCTGGTTTTAGGTGAGTTAAACGCCAGTTTTAGGGAGTTTATCCCAGTTTTCAGTGGGTTAAATACCAGTTTTAGGGTTTTCTCCCCAGTTTTAGGAGGTTAAATACCAGTTTTAGGGAGTTTATCCCAGTTTTTGGAGGGTTAAATACCAGTTGTAGGGAGTTTTTCCTGGTTTTAGCGAGTTTACCCTGGTTTTAGGTTGGTTAAATACCAGTTTTAGGGAGTTTATCCCAGTTTTAGGAGGGTTAAATACCAGTTGTAGGGAGTTTATCCCAGTTTTAGGTGGGCTAGATACCAGTTTTAGGGAGTTTATCCTGGTTTTAGGTGGGTTAAATACCAGTTTTAAGGTTTTTCCCTCAGTTTTAGGAGGGTTAAATACCAGTTTTAGGGAGTTTATCCCAGTTTTAGGAGGGTTAAATACCAGTTTTAGGGGGTTTTCCCAGTTTTAGGGAGTTTATCCCAGTTTTAGGGAGTTTATCCTGGTTTTAGGTGGGATAAATACCAATTTTAAGGCTGTTACCCCCATTTTTAGATGTTTTTTACCAATTTTTTGGTGTTATTTTTGCACAGCACAGGCGAGGAAAAATAGATATGTAGAAATTGACTGAAAAACAAGCCGTGGAAAGGGTGAAAGAAGTCCTGGAAAGGTCAAACAAAACCTTGACCAAGACTCCAGGAAGTTTAATGAACAAAACAACAATTTAATAAGAGAACAACTGCTATGGATCCCAACCTGTTTCTCTCCCTAACCTTTCCACCAGGGGAGACACACTTCACCCGAGTTATATCGATTAATAAAAGGAAAGCTGTGAGGAGACATGAAAAAATCCCATTTCAGGGCAAAATCCAACTTCTCCATGGCTTTGGGATGAACTTTTTCACTGAATTTCCTCTGCAGAGGTGTCTGGTGTGGCTCAGGTCAGGTTTGGAGGTTAAAGGGCTCAATAAAAGGACTTGGAACAGTTCAGAATTTGATGGGATTTGCCCATCCTGGTGTTTTATGGGTTTATTTTATGGGTTTTTATGGACAATTTGCTGACTAAACCACCGTGGTGTCTTGGTGGAGCTCAGTGAAACCAGCCCAGGATTTTGGGGTTTTTTAGGTTTTTTTCCTGGATTTTTTTTGGACAAACCATGGAATATCTGTGGCTGGATTGTCCTAAACTGGGGACAATCAGTAGGACAATCACCTAAAACTGTGGCAGGTGCTGCCAGCCTCAAGGAACTGAGGCCAAAATGGGAATAATTGGATTTTCTCTGAGCTCTTCCCTGGACCTTTTTCTCTCTGATATCAGTTTGTGTAAAATATTCCAATAGATATTGTCACCATGAGAGCTTGGATCCCATGATTATGGCAATTAACAAGGCTGATTTTAAAGAAAGAAAGATCTGAAGCAATCCAAACCAGCAATAATAAATAAAACTTTCCATATTGCTCAAAAAAATTTAATTTATCTAATAATAAACTCATTGTAGGTTATTTGCTATTTTACTTCTCATTTTTGAAGTTTAGGATTTGGCCATCTGACTCTGGGGTGGGGTTTTTTTGTTTGTTTTTGTTGCTTTTTCTTTCATTAAGACAGAAAATAAACGATATTTTGGCATCTAAGCATCATTTGATATTTAGCTCAAGTAGAAAATGCCTCCACTCCAGAAAATCTTGATTGCCTTTCGAGCTCTAAGAAGGAATTTGTAGCTTTTTCACAGCTGTTGTTTTGCTCCTAACTATGAGCAGTGGTTGCACAACATTTCCTTTATGTTTCAGGGGAAAAAAAATGAAGAAAACAAACCTGCAAAACGAAATGAGTTTTTAAGGACACAAAATTTAAGGGATTGTTATCCCAGGTTTTTAAGCAGCATCTGGCTGCTTTATTTTTTTTTTTCTCCATTTTTTTTCTCCATTTCTGCCTCATCTCTCATCCCCTCTCCCCCCATCCTTCCCTTCATGGAATTTTTTAAGTGGAGATGCTACTTACATGCCTAAACAGCTGTAAAACCAGCAGAGCAAAGCCCCTGGCAATGCAGAACAGATGTGCAGGGCTGGAGCCACATCTGGGCAGCGCTGGCACCGCGTGGGACTATCACCGCTGTCACCTTCCCCCCTGGCTGGGAGGGCAGAGTGGGGATGGGATGGATCCTCATGGAAACTTCAATGGATTGGGTTGGAATGACCTCAAATCCCATCTCACCATCCCAGGGAGCTCCTGGCCTTGGATATTTTAGGATTTTTTGGTGGAGTTTGATTCCAGTCTTGGGTTAAAATTTTGGAGCAGAGGAAAGTAATGCTGGAGAAATCCAGAGGACATGGATAGAATCCTCATAGAATCACAGGATAATTTGGGTTGGAATGACCTTCAATCCCATCTCACCATCCCAGGGAGCTCCTGGCCTTGGATATTTTAGGATTCTTGATGGGGTTTGACTCAGTCAAAAAAAAAAAAAACAAAAACCAAAAAACCAAAAAAAAACCAAAACCAAAAACCCAAACCCATCTCACCATCCCAGGGTGCTCCTGGCCTTGGATATTTTAGGATTTTTTGGTGGGGTTTGAACTCAGTTAGGATTAAAATTTTGGAGGAGAGGAAAGAAATGCAGGAGAAATCCAGAGGAAATGGAAAGGATCCTCATGGAAACTTCAATGGTTTGGGTTGGAATGACCTTCAATCCCATCAGGATCCCATCTCACCATCCCAGGGTGCTCCTGGCCTTGGATATTTTAGGATTTTGTGGTAGGGTTTGATCGCAGTCTTGGATTAAAATTTTGGAGCAGAGGAAAGGAATGCTGGAGAAATCCAGAGGAAATGGAAAGGATCCTCATGGAATCACGGGATGGTTTGGGTCGGAATGACCTCAAATCCCATCTCACCATCCCAGGGAGCTCCTGGCCTTGGATGTTTTAGGATTCTGTGGTGGAGTTTGATCTCAGTCTTGGATTAAAATTTCGGAGCAGAGGAAAGTAATTCAGGAGAAATCCAGAGGAAATGGAAAGGATCCTCATGGAAACTTCAATGGTTTGGGTTGGAATGACCTTCAATCTCATCAGGATCCCATCTCACCCTCCCAGGTTGCTCCTGGCCTTGGATATTTTAGGATTTTTTGGTGGGGTTTGATCGCAGTTAGGATTAAAATTTTGGAGCAGGGGAAAGTAATGCTGGAGAAATCCAGAGGACATGGATAGAATCCTCATAGAATCACAGGATAATTTGGGTTGGAATGACCTTCAATCCCATCTCACCATCCCAGGGAGCTCCTGGCCTTGGATATTTTAGGATTTTGTGGTGGGGATTGATCTTAATTAGGATTAAAATTTTGGAGCAGAGGAAAATAATGCAGGAGAAATCCAGAGGAAACAGAAAGGATCCTCATGGAAACTTCAATGGATTGGGTTGGAATGACCTTCAATCCCATCTCACCATCCCAGGGTGCTCCTGGCCTTGGATATTTTAGGAATTTTTGGTGGGGTTTGATCTCAGTTAGGATTAAAATTTTGGAGCAGAGGAAAGGAATGCAGGAGAAATCCTAGGAAGAAATCCAGAGGAAATGGAAAGGATCCTCATGGAATCTTCAAATGGCTTGGGTTGGAATGACCTTCAATTCCATCTCACTATCCCAGGGAGCTCCTGGCCTTGGATATTTTAGGATTTTTTGGTGGGGTTTGATTGCAGTTAGGATTAAAATTTTGGAGCAGAAGAAAGTAATGCAGGAGAAATCCTAGGAAGAAATCCAGAGGAAATGGAAAGGATCCTCATGGAAACTTCAAAGGGTTTGGGTTGGATGACCTTAAATCTCATCTCACCATCCCAGGGAGCTCCTGGCCTTGGATATTTTAGGATTTTGTGGTGGAGTTTGGTCTTAATTAGGATTAAAATTTTGGAGCAGAGGAAAGGAATGCAGGAGAAATCCTAGAGGGTCATGAATGACAAAACCCTGTAGGGACACAAGGCAGAAGTGGCAGGAAATGTAAAATTAATGCTTAAACCCCTTCAGCCCCTGAGGTTGATAAGATGATCTGGAAGTATAGAAACATATTTTTTAAAAAAGGCAAAAAAACCCCCAACAAAGCCAAACCCAAACAGCTGAGGAACAGGAGAGGTGCAGAGGGTTGAATATTTAGTGGTTGTTTATCAAATGCTTTGGAAGTCACATTCCTGATACTAATATATATATAACCACACTAGTAATAACCTATAGATTGTAGGATTTGGCACAGGTTTGATGTAGGAGGCAGAGGTTTGATTATAGGATTTTGCAGAAGTTTGATCTTTAGTGGTTGTTTGTTATCAAATGCTTTGGAAGTCACATTCCTGATACTAATATATATATGTATATAAAACCACACTAATAACCTATAGATTGTAGGATTTTGCAGAAGTTTGAAATTTAGAGGTTGTTTATCAAATGCTCTGAAAGTCACATTCCTGCTGCTAATATATAGATAACCACACTAACAGTAACCTATAGATTGTAGGATTTTGCAGAGGTTTGATATAGGATTTTTGCAGAGGTTTGATTGTAGGATCTTGCAGAAGTTTGATATTTAGAGGTTGTTTATCAAATGCTTTGAAAGTCACTTTCCTGCTGCTAATACATATATAACCACACTAACAGTAACCTATAGATTGTAGGATTTTGCAGAGGTTTGATTATAGGATTTTGCAGAGGGTTGATGTTTAGTGGTTGTTTATCAAATGCTTTGGAAGTCACAATCCTGCTGCTAATATATATATATGTATATAAAACGACACTAATAACCTGTAGATTGTAGGATTTTGCAGAATTTTGATATTTAGTGGTTGTTTATCAAATGCTTTGAAAGTCACTTTCCTGCTGCTAATATATAAATAACCACACTAACAATAACCTATAGATTGTAGGATTTGGCAGAGGTTTGATATAGGATTTTTGCAGAGTTTTGATGTTTAGAGGTTGTTTATCAAATGCTTTGGAAGTCACATTCCTGCTACTAATATATATATAATCACACTAGTAATAACCTATAGATTGTAGGATTTGGCAGAAGTTTGATATAGGAGGCAGAGGTTTGATTGTAGGATTTTGCAGAAGTTTGATATTTAGAGGTTGTTTATCAAATGCTCTGAAAGTCACATTCCTGCTGCTAATATATAGATAACCACACTAACAGTAACCTATAGATTGTAGGATTTTGCAGAGGTTTGATATAGGATTTTTGCAGAGGTTTGATTATAGGATCTTGCAGAAGTTTGATATTTAGAGGTTGTTTATCAAATGCTTTGGAAGTCACATTCCTGGTGCTAATGTATAGATAACCACACTAACAGTAACCTATAGATTGTAGGATTTTGCAGAGGTTTGATATAGGATTTTGCAGAGGTGTGATATTTATAGGTTGTTTATCAAATGCTTTGAAAGTCACATTCCTGCTACTAATATACATATGTACAGAAAACCACACTAATAACCTATAGATTGTAGGATTTTGCAGAATTTTGATATTTAGTGGTTGTTTATCAAATGCTTTGAAAGTCACTTTCCTGCTACTAATATATATATAACCACACTAACAATAACCTATAGATTGTAGGATTTGGCAGAGGTTTGATATAGGATTTTTGCAGAGGTTTGATTGTAGGATTTTGCAGAAGTTTGATATTTAGTGGTTGTTTATCAAATGCTTTGAAAATCACATTCCTGCTACTAATACATATATAACCACACTAACAATAACCTATAGATTGTAGGATTTGGCAGAAGTTTGATATAGGATTTTTGCACAGGTTTGATTATAAGATTTTTCAGAAGTTTAATATTTAGAGGTTGTTTGTCAAACACTTTGAAAGTCACATTCCTGCTATTAATATATATATAACCACAGTAATAATAACTTATAGATTGTAGGATTTGGCACATGACATCCCAAAAGGGTTTTTCAGGAGAGCCACTGAAGATGGGGACAGCAGTGGGACAGGCAGGAGATCACTTGAGGGCAAAAATAATTCCTCAGGGGAGCTCCAAACCCTTCCCAGCTCCACCAAAAATTACCCACGAGCAGCAAAGTTCAGACAGGAGCTGCCTTTCCATCTCTCTCCACCCTGAGGATTTTGGGGTGTCCTGTGCAGGGTTTGAGGATCCTTCCAGCTCAGGATATTTGGTGATTCCACAATCCCACCCAGCCCTGTGTGCACACCCTGCACAGAGCAGGCCAGAGGGAGGGGATGGAGAGCGAAGAGAAACAGCAATTTATTGAAAAGAAAACCAGAAAGGAAATGGGAATAGAGATAGAATCTTGTCTGGAGATGGACTAGGCTTGGAAAAATCCACCTTGTGATTCATGCTGGGGTGGGATGGAGCTGAGCCTGGGCATGGCTGGTGCTGCCATCCCCTCTGGAATTGCCTTGTGTTCCCAGTGCTCCAGTGAATTCCTGACTCATTCCCTCTCCACGGGCAGATCCCACACCAAAGATGACTCAGACACCTTTTCCTAATCACCCACTTCACCATAAAAAAAACCCCTTTGCTGCCAAGCAGTGATTTGTTAAAAACCCCTGTTGATTTATCTGGGAATGCTGGACAAGATCTACAATCAGTGGCTGAAAGGTTTTATCAGCCACCAGAATCAGAGATGTTTCCACAGCTCAGACCTTGCTCTGTCATCCGGGACATGTGACACAATTAATCTCAGTTTTAAAACTCCAACGTGCTCAAAAGGATTAATTTGGGCTCTTGTCTGTGTGTGTGATGGGATTGCCATTTAACCCTGGATCAGTCACTGGGATTCCCATTTAACCCTGGATCAGTCACTGGGATTCCCATTTAACCCTGAATCAGTCACTGGGATTCCCATTTAACTCTGGATCAGTCACTGGGATTCCCATTTAACCCTGAATCAGTCACTGGGATTCCTATTTGACCCTGAACCAGTCACTGGGATTCCTATTTAACCCTGAACCAGTCACTGGGATTCCCATTTAACCCTGGATCAGTCACTGGGATTCCTATTTGACCCTGGATCCTTCACTGGGATTCCCATTTAACCCTGGATCCTTCACTAGGATTCCAATTTAACCCTGGATCCTTCACTGGGATTCCCATTTAACCCTGGATCAGTCACTGGGATTCCCATTTAACCCTGGATCAGTCACTGGGATTCCCATTTAACCCTGAATCAGTCACTGGGATTCCCATTTAACTCTGGATCAGTCACTGGGATTCCCATTTAACCCTGGATCAGTCACTGGGATTCCCATTTAACCCTGGATCAGTCACTGGGATTCCCATTTAACTCTGGATCAGTCACTAGGATTCCCATTTAACCCTGGATCCTTCACTGGGATTCCCATTTAACCCTGGATCCTTCACTGGGATTCCCATTTAACCCTGGATCCTTCACTGGGATTCCCATTTAACTCTGGATCAGTCACTGGGATTCCTATTTGACCCTGAACCAGTCACTGGGATTCCTATTTGACCCTGAACCAGTCACTGGGATTCCCATTTAACCCTGGACCCTTCACTGGTTTGGTGGATCCCCAGTTCCTGGAGATATCCCACTTTCCTGATTTAAACCCATCTGTGAGATTGTTCCCCCCAGGATCAATGGGATTCACCTCTAATTAGGATTCTGGGCAGTTGTACTTTGTTAACAACACAGGGAGGTCAAAATCCCCAACCTCTGCATGTGTAAAATTCCTTAAATCCTATATTTTATGGGACATTGCCAGGCTGACGACTGGAGAAGGAAGATGGTGCATTTCCACCCTCAAAAACAGGAGCAGATTTGCCACTCAGGGTTGAGAGGACTTGCTGACCCGCGGGGGTGGCTAATGGGGCTGGTTTTGTGTCCAAACTATGTGAAAAGTGCAGCTGTGCAGAAGGATGTGTCTGAGCCACAAGGCTTGGATGCAATTCCAGATTCACAGGCATGGGCGTTGGGATGGGAGATTGCAGCCTGAGCTGCTCCTTGGGTCGGGTCCAGTTTGGATCTTGGTGGTTTTCTTTCCCAGCTTGTTTTGTTCCCTGAAATTCGCAGCCTGAGCTGGTTGGGGTTTGGAGCTTTTGAATTCCTGGTGGTGTCAGGGAGGAGAGAAGAGTGCTGGAGAGAAGGAATTGCAAAAAATCATTCCTAGGAGGGCTCTGGGTGCAGCAGAAATGCAAAGATCTGATGGAATATTTGCAGGTTGGGTGTCAAAGCAGCGATTCTCTCACTGGGGTTTGCAGCCTTTGAATCCTTGGTTGTTGGAGAGGAGAGAACAGTGCTGGAGTGAAGGAATTGCAAAAAATCATTCTTAGGAGGGCTCTGGGTGCAGCAGAAATGCAAAAACCTCTTGTGCCTGGTGGGATATTTGCAGGTTGGGTGTCAAAGCAGTGATGCTCTCACTGGGGTTTGCAGCCTTGGAATTCCTGGTGCTGTCAGGAAGTAGAGAACAGTGCTGAAGTGAAGGAATTGCAAAAAGTCCTTCCTAGGAACGTTCTGGGTGCAGCAGAAATGCAAAGACCTGATGGAATATTTGCAGGTTGGGTGTCAAAGCAGTGATTCTCTCACTGAGGTTTGCAGCTTTAGAATTCCTGGTGCTGTCATGGAGGAGAGAACAGTGCTGGGAGTGAAGGAATTGCAAAAAGTCCTTCCTAGGAAGGCTCTGGGTGCAGCAGAAATGCAAAAACCTCATGTGCCTGGTGGGATATTTGTAGGTTGGGTGTCAAAGCAGCGATTCTCTCACTGGGGTTTGCAGCTCTGGAATTCCTGGTGCTGTCAGGGAGGAGAAAACAGTGCTGGGAGTGAAGGAATTGCAAAAAGTCCTTCCTGGAGGGCTCTGGGTGCAGCAGAAATGCAAAGATGTGGTGTCAAAGCAGCGATTCTCTCCCTGAGATAAAGTCAGGATAATCACTCCAAACCTCATCCCTGCCTGATCCTTGCGCCTTCCCCGAATTTTGGATTGCTGTGTGCAAATTGCAATTCCTGCTGCAGGGAAGTGAAAAGCCCTTCCAAGGAGGGCTCTGGGTGCAGCAGAAATGCAAAGGTCTGGTGGGATATTTGCAGGTTGGGTGTCAAAGCAGCGATTCTCTCACTGGGGTTTGCAGCTTTTGAATTCCTGGTGTTGTCAGGGAGGAGAAAACAGTGCTGGAGAGGAGGAATTGCAAAAAGTCCTTCCTAGGATGGCTCTGGGTGCAGCAGAAATGCAAAGATCTCACATGCCTGATGGAATATTTGCAGGTTGGGTGTCAAAGCAGCGATTCTCTCCCTGTGATAAAATCAGGATAATCACTCCAAACCTCATCCCTGCCTGATCCTTGCGCCTTCCCCGAACTTTGGATTGCTGTGTGCAAATCACAATTCCTGCTGCAGGGAAGCGAAAAGCCCTTCCTAGGAGGGCTCTGGGTGCAGCAGAAATGCAAAGATCTGGTGGGACATTCATAGGTTGGGTGTCAAAGCAGCAATTCTCTCACTGGGGTTTGCAGCCTTTGAATCCTTGGTTGTTGGAGAGGAGAGAACAGTGCTGGAGTGAAGCAATTGCAAAAAGTCCTTCCTGGAGGGCTCTGGGTGCAGCAGAAATGCAAAGATCTGGTGGAATATTTGCAGGTTGGGTGTCAAAGCAGTGATTCTCTCACTGAGGTTTGCAGCTCTAGAATTCCTGGTGCTGTCAGGGAGGAGAGAACAGTGCTGGAGAGGAGGAATTGCAAAAAGTCCTTCCTAGGAGTGCAGCAGAAATGTAAAAACCTCATGTGCCTGATGGGACATCTGTAGATTGGGTGTCAAAGCAGCGATTCTCTCCCTGTGATAAAATCAGGATAATCACTCCAAACCTCATCCCTGCATGATCCTTGCGCCTTCCCGAATTTTGGATTGCGGTGTGCAAATCGCAATTCCTGCCGCAGGGAAGCTCTGAGCTCCGAGCTCTGCACAAACCATCGGTGCCCCAAAGAGATCCCTGGGCAGTGGGATTTGCTCTTTCCCCCAAACTGCAGCTCCAGCCCGGTTTTGTCAGCGGTTTGGCCAAATGTTTAATTACAGCAATTACAAAAGGGCAGCGAGCTGCACGTCAATCATCCTGCATGGCAAATGTTTGCACATAACCGAGCTGGAGAGGAAAACAAATACACAGGATGTGCATATGTTCCAATTTCGATGTGAAATACTGATCTCAGAGCTGTTAACGTGCAGCAGGATTGGAGCAACACTCACAGAAAATCCCTCTGAACTGGGATCAGCGTCCTTTTGTGGGGAATGTTAAATACAAGTTCAATGTGAAGTTTTTTTTTGAAGAAAAAAACTCTTTTCTCAAAGTGTTTTGACACTTCTGTGAGCTCATCTCGAGATTTTGCAGCTCTGTGATTCAATTCACCAGAGTGGGAGCTGGAAAAAAATATTTATTTCTTCCCTCTTGGAATTCTACTGAGTAAATATCCATAGGATCCTACATGCTAAATTATGATAGAACCATATGGTTTATTCCCAGCTGAATATAGGACTTCTGAAAAGGAGGATGGTGGCATAAATTTATTATTTTTTTTTTCAGTACAACCATCATTGTCTATTTACATCAGTTTCACAAGTATATATTAGGGAAATGAAGCTGTTAAAATATTCTATTTTCTGGGTTTGGTGTGGTTTTCTTTTTTTTTTTTTTTTGAAGGGCCGCTGTGGGATGGTTGGAGTCGATTTTGATTTTAAGAGAGATGTTTCTGACAGCCGAGCTTGTGAACAAATATGGAAGAAAAATCCAGAAATGTGACTTTTTATTTTTTAGTCGTTGGCTGATATTTGATTCTCTGTCACATTTAATTTTTTTTTTTTTTAATCAAGAGATTTCTTTCTGTGCAACTGCTGAAAAATCCAAATCGTGTCTGGAAGTGCCACAGTTGCACTCCTGTGGCTTTTTCCAGATGATGTCATTAGGGCTTCCTTCTCAATTCTCATTCCTTTCAGGTATTTATTTGGGGTTTTTTTTACCCCAAACTCCCCAAGATTCATCTGCACCTTTAAAATCCTGCACGAGGTTAAGATAGGAGGTATTTTCAGCCAGGCAGGTTTTTTAAACAGCCATGTAGCTAAACTGATTTATTATTTTTTTTCCTTCCTCCTTGATTTCTTTTGACTCCTGGTGGGGACAGGGGAATAAGCAGAGAGGGAAGCAGAAAAAAAAATTAAAAAAATAACATTAACACAAAGCAGCACTTCTTATTAAGAGTAGGTGGGTAAAGGCATCGGAAAAAATAATACCTCAAGATGCATTGAAACATTTTAGGGAATTAGGGAATTCTGATCTCCTGCAAAAGGAAAAAAAAAAGAAAAGGAGGAGGTGGGGGGAGAAAATTAATATTAAAGACAAGCTGTGAGTTTCCATCTGGCCTTGCCGCTTTCCACTAACGCTTCCATGACGGAATTCATCTGTCCATCAACTGTCAGAAAGTCTCCTGTCAGTAAATCCCTGGGCTCCTCTCTCCCTCTCCTGCCCACCCCTCGCAAAAATATTCCGAGTCCTGCGGATTCCGAATGCTTCCCCAGCCTCTCCCCCTCCCTGCCCGGCGCTGCTCCCCAACTTGCAGGTCCTGCTGCTTCCTTTAGTTGCTTATTGGGTTGTTTATTTATTTATTGGGTTGTTTTTGTATTTAATCATTCGTATAGATTTATTTATTTATATATATATTTTTTTTAATTTCTTATTTATCTATTTAATCACTTATCTAGAATTATTTATATATTTATGTCTTTATTTATACATATATATTTATTTTTATTTATTGATATGCTATGTATATCAATAAATAAAAATAAATATAATCTATATATAGATTCATTTATGTATTTTATCACTTATATAGATCTCTTTATTTATTTATCCATAAATATAGATCTGTTCTTTTTAATATATAGATATAGATTAGACAGATATAGATTAATATATATAGATTCATTTATATATTTTAATATATAGATTATTTTATCTATTTAATCATTCATACAGCTGTATCTACATATTTATTTTTTTTATACACATGTATTTATTTCTATCTTTATTTTCATTTCTTTATTTGTATCTGGAGACATTTATTTATATAGTTAATAATTCATATAGATATTTATATATATACATATACACACACAGATATAGATATAGATATATAGATATAGATAGATATAGATATATAGATTAGCTATAGATATATAGATACAGATATATTGATATAGATATAGATTAGATAGATATAGATAGATATAGATATAGATATAGATATAGATATAGATATAGATATAGATATAGATATAGATATAAATATAGATATATAGATATAGATATAGATTAGATATATAGATTTAGATATATAGATATAGATTAGATATAGATTAGATATATAGATATAGATATTGATATAGATAGATATAGATATATAGCTATAGATATGGACATAGATACAGATAGATATCAATACAAATACAAATACAAATATAGGTATAGATTAGATAGCTATAGATATATATTAAATATATAGGTAAATATAGATTTTTTTTCATCCTCCTCCCTCAGAACCAGGATGGGCAGAGCACAGGGTCTCCTCGACCATCCTCAGGTTCGATTCCCACCCAGCCCCTCCCCAGGCTGCCAGCAGCAGCTCACATCTGGCTGGCAGCAGCAGAGGCTGTTTGCAGAACTCCAGCTGATATTTACTGCTCAGGGCACAGGGCAGCCCCACGCCAAGCTGCTGGGACAGGCCTGGAGGAGGGAAATGAACTGAAATAAACTGAATGTTCCCTGCTTTGTGGTGACAAAGTGCAGCTGCACCACAGAGGGATCCCTCTGCCCCTGAGTGCAGCCAAATGGGAGCAAAATTCCATTTAGCACACGGGGTTTTGGGGTTTTTATCCATTGCAGGCATGAGGCAAATGCACATGAAACTCATGTTCCTGGAAATCTATTGAAATTCTCCAAAGGAAAATGTTGGGGTTTTGTTAGCTGAGGGTTCATCCGAATTTGTGTGTTCTGTGCTGTGATTGGTGGTGGGAATAGGGACAGGGATAGGGAGAGGGATAGGGATAAGGGATAGGGATAGGGAGAGGAATAGGGAGAGGAATGGGAATGGGAAGAGGAAGAGGAATAATAGGAATAGGAATAGGAATAATAGGAATAGGAATAAGGGTGGGAAGAATAGGAATAGGAATAGGAATAGGAATAGGAATAGGAATAGGAATAGGAATAGGAATAAGAATAGGAGTGGGAATAGGAATAGGAATAGGAATAGGAATAGGAATAAGAATAGGAGTGGGAATAGGAATAGGAAGAGGAAGAGGAATAATAGGAAGAGGAATAGGAATAATAGGAATAGGAATAGGAATAGGAATAGGAATAGGAATAGGAATAGGAATAGGAATAGGAATAGGAATAGGAATAGGAATGGGGATAGGAATGGGAATAGGAATAATAGGAATAGGGATGGGAATAGGAATAGGAAAAGGAATAGGGATGGGAATGGGAATAGGAACAGGAATAATAGGAATAGGAATGGGAACAGGAATAGGAATAGGAATAGGAATAGGAATAGCAACAGGAATAATAGGAATAGGAGTAGAAATAGAAAGAAATAGAAATAATAGGAATAGGAATAGGAATAGGAATAGGAATAGGAATAGGAATAGGAGGGAAGGAAGCAGGTAGGGAATTCAGGCAGCTCCTGGAAGGCTCTGTCACTTTCCCTGACCCCAAAAATCCCATTTCCTATTCATGATTAAAGGGGTTACACCCCCAAAAATGTGTGGCTACTCTAATCTTAACTGCAGTATTGATTTTTTGCTATTATATTCTATTTTTTCAACTGCAAACTCAACTGCCTTTGAACCAGCTGCCTGCTCTAGGGTGGGAAGAGAAGGGGGAGAAACATAAAATCTTTAAAACGCCATTTTATTTCAGTGTTTTCCCTTCAAAAAAGTGTGTTGGTTATACTTGTGGCTTCTGACACCTCATTAATCAAGTGATCAGAATTCAGTATTTTACAGCAGCAAGGCCAATTAACCTTTGCTGGCTCCACAGCAGCCAAAAATAATTTCTAATTGTCAAAAGAAGAAGGAAAAAAAACCCTAAACCACCCCAAATGCTGAACCTGAGGTGCATAAAGATATTAAAAAGTGAGATTTCTCTTTTGTTTTGCGAATATTTAATCAGAGAGAAATTCTAAACTCTGCTTCTTTTTTTGAACTTGGCAAATATTGAAGAAATTTGGAGCAGGAAAAGTTCAAAGGTTTTGCCTCTGCCCTTTCCAGCCTGGAACGTCCCAAAATCCCAAAAAATGAAGGCTCAGCTCCCCTTCCCAGTAACCTGAGATGCTAAAATTGGCTAAAATTCCTCCTTTTCCCAGTGAGGATGTTGGAGGTGGGAGACAAAAAAATGCTGGGAAAATGGGAAAGACTCAGCTTGGATCGTTTTTATTTCGGTGAAAATTTCATTTCAGCCCATCAGGGTTTTCCATCCCGCGGAATTCCCGTCTGGAGCATCACTGGCAGAACTTTCTGGCACTTTGGGAATTCTGCAGCTTTTCCATTTCAACCCAAATATCACCACTTGGGGGTTACTTTTCACAGCTGCACTCCTTAAAATAAATCAATTTTTTAGTTCTGGGTTTTATTTGTTGTTTGAGGGGAAATGGCAGTTTTGGAGGCAATCAGGACTTGGAGTGGAGATTGTCTTCAAATGTCTTTGAAATGTGAATTGTGGGGAAGGATAGTGTGAGAAGTTCTTCAAAAAGGGTAAAATTATCCCAACTGTCCTTATTTTCTTGTTATTTCTTAAGAAGTTCTTCATAAATTATCCCAATTGTCCTTATTTTCTTGTTATTTCTTAAGAAGTTCTTCATAAATTATCCCAATTGTCCTTATTTTCTTGTTATTTCTCAAATGTAAGGAGACAGATTTTATCAAAATTCCGTTGTGAATATAGCAAATTAACCAGTTTTTAGAGAAGGATCCCAAACTCCTTGTCTACCACCCAACCATCTCCTGCTTTCTTATTTCTCTCTCTTTATTCTTCCATTATTTTTTAGCTTTTACATTATTATTTAGTTGTCTGTTTTTAAAAATCATATAAAACCAACAGAAGATCTGAATCCAAAGTCATGCTGAGGTTCAAATCCTGCATTAGATTATTAATAATTGCATTATTTCAAGCTTTTAGTTAATGTTGTGATGAAATTTGCAGCCAAAAGAGAGCTCAGCTTGTAAATATTGTCATTTATTCCTGACACTTAGTTTGATTATTTTTTCTTTATGGGCAGATAACTTTTTTCTTTCTAGGCTGATAAATCTTTTCATGCATTCATTACAACCCAAAAGTTGATTCAGGCGTTTGAATCCAATTTTCAAACATGTGCATTTAACTTAAAGAAGTATTTCCTGTTCTAGATTGTTTTTCTGTGCATTAAATCTCACCAATCACAGTTTGAATTGTGAGCAGGGCAACTCCATCCTCACTTTGGGCACAAAATTCATCACCAAATTGGGCACAAAGAGCATCAGCAAATTTGATATAAGAGCAGCACAGAATTGGGCACAAAATTCATCACCAAATTGGGCACAAGGATCATCACCAAATTGGGCACAAGGATCATCACTAAATTGGGCAAAAAATTCATTACCAAATTAGGCACGAGGATCATCACCATATTGTGTACAAAATTCATCACCAAATTTGGGACAAGG
The DNA here is from genome assembly GCF_008360975.1 of Lichenostomus cassidix. Taxonomy (NCBI): domain Eukaryota; kingdom Metazoa; phylum Chordata; class Aves; order Passeriformes; family Meliphagidae; genus Lichenostomus; species Lichenostomus cassidix. Next base: position 2,398,559 of record NC_139502.1, on the reverse strand, counting down.
AGCATCACCAAACTGGGCAGAAAATTCATCACCAAATTGGGCATAAGAACATCACCAAACGAGGCACAAGGATCATCACCAAACTGGGCACAAAATTCATTACCAAATTGGGCACAAAATTAATCACCAAGTTGGGCACTAAGTTCGTTACCAAATTTGGAACAAGAACATCATCACCAAATTGGGAACAAAATCCATCACCAAATTTGGCATAAGAACATCCCCAAATCAGGCACAAGGATCATCACCAAATTGGGCACAAAATGCATCCCCAAATTGGACACAGAGATCATCACCAAATTGGGCACAAAATTCATCACCAAATTTGGCACAAAGAGCCAGTTGGGCACAAGGAGGATCACCAATTTGGGCGCAAAATTCATCACTAAATTGATGCACAAAGAGCATCACCGAATTGGGCACAAGGATCATCACCATATTGGGAACAAAATTAATCACCAAATTGGACACAAAGAGCATCACCAAATTTGATATAAAGCAGCACAGAATTTGGCACAAAATTCATCACCGATTTGGCATAAGAACAACACCAAATTGGGCACAAAGAGCATCACCAAATTTGATCTAAGAGCAGCACAGAACTGGGCAAAAAATTCATCACCAAATTGGGAAAAAAGAGCATCATGAAACTGAACACAAAGAGCATCACCAAATTTGGCATAAGAACATCACCAAATTTGGCACAAAATTCATCACCATATTGGGAACAAAATTCATCATCAAATTGGGCACAAGAACATTACCAAACTGGGCAAAAGATCATCACCAAATTGGGCACAAGGATCATCCCCAAATTTGGCACAAAATTCATCACCAAATTGGGCACAAGAACATTACCAAATTTGGCACAAAATTCATCACCAAATTGGGCACAAGAACCCAAATTTGGCACAAAATTCATCACCAAATTGGGCACAAGAACCCAAATTTGGCACAAAATTCATCACCAAATTGGGCACAAGAACCCAAATTTGGCACAAAATTCATCACCAAATTGGGCACAAGGATCATCACCTAATCTGGCATAAGAGCAGCACAGAATCTGGCACAAAATTCATCACCAAATTGGGCACAAGAACCCAAATTTGGCACAAAATTCATCACCAAATTGGGCATAAGATCATCCCCAAACTGGGCACAAAATTCACCACCCAATCAGGCACAAGATCATCACCCAGCTGACTCTCAGGAAGGACCTGTGAGCTCAGGGAGGTAGCTTTATTCAGGTTTATTCTATTTATTTCCCCTCCAGGTTGTCCCCAGCCAGGCTCTCCACCCCTCGCGGGCAGAGGAGGTCACCACCCGACGGCCTGGCCGCGGGGTTGGGTGCCATGTGTCCCCCTCTGTCACCGCCCAGCCAGGGGGGGCCGAGAGCCACCACAAAGGCGACACCGCGCTGTCCCGAGCCACCCGCGGGGCTTTGTGCGGCAGCTGCCACCTCGCATTGTCCCCCGAGCCGCTCGCCGCCACCCCTGACAACAGCCACCGCCGCTGGCAGCCCACCCCGACATCTGCTCGGCTTTAGTGATGCTCTCCTGGAGGAATTCCCAGAGTAAACAGGGAATTCTCCACGGGAAGCCCGCCTTGTAAAAGGGATGAGCTGCATAATGCGGAGATTTAACCACGATTTAGAGGTGTGACACTTGATTGAGAGCGACTTGATTTTGGTTTTTTTTTTCCTTTCCATCCCTCCTCCTTTCTCTAACCACCTTTAACTGTATGGGTTGACTTTTTGTTTATATATATTTTTTTTAATTTTTCTTTTTTTGAATTTTTAATTTTGGGTAGGATTTCTTCTCCTCATCTTCCTCTCTCCTCATCCTCTTCCTCTCTCCTCCTCCTCTTCCTCTCTCCTCCTCCTCTTCCTCTCTCCTCCTCCTCTCCTTCTCTCCTCCTCCTCTTCCTCTCTCCTCCTCCTCTTCCTCTCTCCTCCTCCTCTTCCTTTCCCCCCATCCTCCCTTCTTTTGTCTCCTTGTCAGGACGAATGAAAACCAGGGAAAGGCAGCACACCAAAAAATGGGAAAATTAAGCAAAAAAATGGCAAAGGTGGGAGAGAAAAACCTGGTTTGTGCGGAGAGGAGTCTGGTGACTCCCGTAAAACTGTCACCTGCTCCTAGGAGTGACAACAAATGGCCCCAAGATCTTTGTGTCTCCACTGAGAATTCCTTCTCAGGGGGTTGGAATTTGGGACAGAAAGTTCAACATCCTCAGTGATAGGAAGGAAAATCGTGCTGAGCCATAAAATCTCTTTATTTCTGTCATTTCTGGTGTTTTTCAAAGGGAATTCTGTGCTCTTCCATCGTGCTTTGGTTTTTCCTGTGGGAAATATTCCACTGGATTTTGTCCCTGAAGAGCTGATCCCAAATCCATAGAGCTGATCAGGATCAGCCCATTGATCCATTGATTGGAATTGGCTCTGGGGCAGCAGGTTGGGTGATGCTGAAGTGGCCAGAAGGGCAGGAGGGATGGGAATTTGGGCATTTGGGAATTTGGGAACTTGGGAATTTGGGAACTTGTGAATTTGGGAACTTGGGAACTTGGGAATTTGGGAATTTGGGAACTTGGGAATTTGGGAACTTGTGAATTTGGGAACTTGGGAACTTGGGAACTTGGGAATTTGTGAATTTGGGAATTTGGGCATTTAGGAATTTGGGAATTTGGGAATTTGGGAATTTGTGTTCTCCTCATCCAGGGAAAACCACCAGGAGAGCAGAGCTGGCAGTGTCTGGTTTGTTGGAATAAATATGAGAAAATAAATGGAGATGCTAGAATTGCAAACAGGAGGTTCTCTGCTAATCAGCTCAGGCAGAAATGTACTGAAAAAAACCCATAAAAATCACTCTACAAAAATGCTGTAGAATTTGGAGAGGATCTAAAGTGATATTTTCCTGCTGGAATTGCTCTATAAAGCATCATTTCTCAGGCTGTAGGTCCAGCTGAGGTTCCCCTCAAATATCAAAACGTGGATATTTAAATTAACTCTATATTTGGCCCATAAACCCCATTCTTTGTTCAATTCTGGCTGCGTTTTATTGCTTTAAGTTGTGTTTTGGGCATAAATATTTCTGTTATTGGACAACACACAGGTAGAAGAAAAATCCCCCAAACAGTGAAATGCAATCAGAGACACCAAACCTCCACTAAAAATTGCACAGAAGGAAATAAAATGTTATAAATGTTTAAGGGACAGGAAGAAGGGTGACAATAAAGAGAAATCTCTGAAGCCTGAAAATGCTAAAACTCAAATCAATTCGAGTTTAGGCTGAATTGAGAATCCTCTGGAGTTATTTTGGTTTTTCCTGGGATAGAACCTTCCAGGCTGGAGTTTTTATTAGGTTTATGGTATCCCTGGGATGAATAAAGTCATCTCAAACTGGGAGCAGAAATGCACAGACTGCATTGGTTTGGATTAATCGAAATTTTCTGTGGTGGTTGTTAGGAGGAAAAGTCTGATTGGAACAAGAATGGGAAGTTTTATTGGGTTTTCTATAGGATTTCACAGTTAATTGTGTTTTTATTCCATAATTCTATTAGATTGTTTAAAAATTACTGTGAATCTACTGATGGCATCTAATCTTTTAATTAGAATTAAATTTCAATTGGAAGGATTTTAGAAGAATTTCTTTTTGGAGTCTCTGGTTAAGTTATATTAGTGACTTCTGGACTTCAAGAAGAGGAGTAAATATGTGACCTTTTAAAAGGAAAAAAAAAATATCCAGAAACAACCTGCCAGTGGCTTTGAGGTGGTGACAGCCACCAAACTCAAAATCTGAGTGAGAAAATGAACTCTTTTGGTGACAGCCACGAAACTATGGTGTAAAACTGCCTAAAAACGTTGGATTTTAAATTTAAGATGCTGAAAAGGGTGCTGAGCAGCCTTTGGGAAAAAATCTGAGCATCTTTTTGTGGAGCCTTTGGTGAAAAGCTGAGCAGCTTTTTGTGGAGCTGATAGGAAACGTGGGCTGGAAAAGATGAATTTCAGGTCCTTCCAACCCAACCCAGGGATTCCATCCCAAATCTGGGATTCTGGGAATTGAGGCTCTCAGTGACCAGAGCCAGCAAAAGTCCTTAGCAAGGAGAGGCAAAACTCCCAAAAAATCCAGAGCAGGATCAAACCCTGGAGATCACTTTGAGGCTAAACCCAGATTTTTTGGTAAAGAAACCCCAATGAAATTCCAGAGAGGTGGCTTTGATGGGATTTCTAGGAATATCTCTAATTAGAAAGCCTCATTTCCCCCTCTGCTTTTCCCCTTTGCTGCTGGAGGTGGAAAATCAGGAAGGCAAACACCAGGGGTGTTGATGGATGACCAAAATCACAGCCAAATCCCACTTTTTTTTTCCCCTTCCTGCCTCAAACCCAAACAACAAAGAGAAGTTGCTACTGGAATTCTCCCCCAGCAGTCAATCAAGACCATATTTAGCACAGAAAATTAATTTTCCCCTCAGAACAAACCACGGGAAGGTTTAAGGATATCAACAAATCCCTTGTAGGGTTTGTTTGGAGCACGAAGTGATTGTGGTTTTGTTAGAAACTTCCTCTTGCTGGTGTCCTGAAATTCAGCTTTTTCTGAATTTTGAATTTTTCTGGATTTTTCTGAATTCTGAATTTCACTGGGTGTAAATGTTTGGGGGGAAAATATATATTTTTCTAGGGAAAAAAAAAGTTAGCAAACATTCTGTGGATTTGTTTCAAAGTGAGAAGAGTGACAGGAATAATGTGTTTATACACTGAATAAATGTGTGTGCAGTGCCTATATGTGCCTCAATGCATATTTGCACAAATTTATTTGTGCATCCAGGTCAAACAACAGCTGTCATTATTAACTTCAGCTTTTATTATCAATTTGTTGGTCGATCCAGGCACTATTTAAACCCCAAAAAACCCCAAAAACCCCCCAAAAAACCCCCAAAAAACCCCCAAAAAACCCGAAGTCCACATCTGAGCTTTTTCCCCTAATCAGCTCCCTCATTTCGCTAATATCCTAATATTAAGTGTATATGTTTATATATGTTTCTACACATATATCCTAATATCCTAATATCCTTAATATCCTAATATGAAGTGTTTATATATGTTCTAATATCCTAATATTAAGTGTATATGTTTGTATATGTTTATACACATATATCCTAATATCCTAATATCCTTAATATCCTAATATTAAGTGTATATGTTTATACACTGAATAATTGTGTGTGCAGTGCCTATATGTGCCTCAATGCATATTTGCACAAATTTATTTACATCCAGGTCAAACAACAGCTGTCATTATTAACTTCAGGTTTTATTATCAATTTGTTGGTCGATCCAGGCACTATTTAAACCCAAAAAAACCCCCAAAAAAACCCTCCAAAGTCCACACCTGAGCTTTTTCCCTAATCAGCTCCCTCATTTCGCTAATATCCTAATATTAAGTGTATATGTTTATATATGTTTATACACATATATCCTAATATCCTAATATCCTAATATCCTAATATCCTAATATTAAGTGTATATGTTTATATATGTTTATACACTGAATAACTGAATAAATGTGTGTGCAGTGCCTATATGTGCCTCAATGCATATTTGCACAAATTTATTTGTGCATCCAGGTCAAACAACAGCTGTCATTATTAACTTCACCTTTTATTATCAATTTGTTGGTCAACTCAGGCACTATTTAAACCCCAAAAAACCCCCAAAAACCTTCAAAAAACCCCAAAAAGCCCCAAAAAAACCCCAAAAAAACCCTCCAAAAGTCCACATCTGAGCTTTTCCCCTAATCAGCTCCCTCATTTCGCTAATATCCCAACGACTGTCAATTTCCTTCCGCGGTGCCATTTGCAGAATTTTCCAATTAGCGGCAAACCTGTTCCACCTTCTCCCGTAATTACAGGGGACTCGCTTCACATCAGCTGTGGCCAGACAGCATCTGATGCACTTGCCAAAAAATCTGTGCACTCTGGGGTGGGTGGGTTTATTTTTTTTTTTTTTTTTTTTAATGTGTGTGTGGAATATTTTTATTTTTTTTTTAACCTTTGCGTGAGCTGGCACAGAGTTGATGTCTGTGTTGTAGGCAGGGAGCTCCCTCAGTGGTGGCATGTGTCAAAATATCCCAGTAATTCCAGATAAACACAGCCTGGTGAGAACAAAAATAGCAGCCTTTGGTGGGGTGGGATGGGTGGATGGATGGATGATTGGTGCAGCAGTGAAAATCAGGGAAATATTCAGGATTTGCTGGGCTCACATTGGATGATTTTATTCAAAAAATGTCTATTTGGTTACTTTTTGTCACCTTCATCCTCTGTGTGCAGCCATGAAAATCAGGGAAATATTCAGTATTTTCTGTACTCCACTCATACCAGGTGATTTTATTCAAGAAACATCCATTTGGTCACTTTTTATCATCTTCATACCTCTGTGTGCAGCCATGACAATCAGGGAAATATTCACTATTTGCTATAATATTCACTATAAAACCACTGAGTGATTTTATTCAACAAACATCTATTTGGTCACTTTTTATCACCTTTATGCTCTGTGTGCATCCATGAAAATCAGTGAAATATTCAGTATTTTCTGTACTCTACTTACACTGAGTGATTTTATTCAACGAACATCCATTTGGTCACTTTTTCTCACCTTCATCCTCTGTGTGCATCCATGAAAAGCAGGGAAATATTCAGGATTTGCTGTTCTCACATTGGATGATTTTATTCAAAAAATGTCTATTTGGTCACTTTTTGTCACCTTCATCCTCTGTGTGAAACCATGAAAATCAGAGAAATATTCAGGATTTGTTGTACTCTACTTACCCTGAGTGATTTTATTCAACAAACATTTATTTGGTCACTTCTTGTCACCTTCATGCCTCTGTGTGCAGCCATGAAATTAGGGAAATATTCAGGATTTGCTGTTCTCACACTGAGTGATTTTATTCAAAAAATGTCTATTTGGTCACTTTTTATCACCAAACATCCATTTGGTCACTTTTTATCACCTTTATGCTCTGTGTGCATCCATGAAAATCAGGGAAATATTCAGTATTTTCTGTACTCTACTCACACTGGGTGATTTTATTCAACAAACATTTATTTGGTCATTTTTTATCACCTTCACCACACTGGATGATTTTATTCCAGAAAGATCTATTTGGTCACTTTTTATCACCTTCATCCTCTGTGTGCAGCCATGAAAATCAGGGAAATACTCAGTATTTTCTCTACTCTGCTCACACTGGATGATTTTATTCAAGAAACATCTGTTTGGTCACTTTTTATCACTTTCAAGCCTCTGTGTGCAGCCATGAAATCAGGGAAATACTCAGTATTTGTTGTACTCTACTAACACTGAGTGATTTTATTCAACAAACATCCATTTGGTCACTTTTTATCACCTTTATGCTCTGTGTGCATCCATGAAAATCAGGGAAATATTCAGTATTTGCTGTATTCTACTTACACTGAGTGATTTTATTCAACAAACATCCATTTGGTCACTTTTTATCACCTTCATCCTCTGTGTGAAACCACGAAAATCAGAGAAATATTCAGGATTTGCTGAATCCACTCACACTGGATGATTTTATTCCAGAAACATCCATTTGGTCACTTTCTATCACCTTCATCACACCAGGTGATTTTATTCAACAAACATTTATTTGGTCACTTTTTATCACCTTCATCCTCTGTGTTCAGCCATGAAATCAGGGAAATATTCACTATTTGCCGAATCCACTCACACTGAGTGATCTTATTCAACAAACATTTATTTGGTCATTTTTTATCACCTTCACCACACTGGATGATTTTATTCCAGAAAGATCCATTTGGTCACTTTTTATCACCTTCATCCTCTATGTTCAGCCATGAAAATCAGGGAAATGCTCAGTATTTTCTCTACTCTGCTCACACTGGATGATTTTATTCAAGAAACATCTGTTTGGTCACTTTTTATCACTTTCAAGGCTCTGTGTGCATCCATGAAAATCAGGGAAATATTCAGTATTTTCTGTACTCCACTCACATTGGATGATTTTATTCCAGAAACATCTGTTTGGTCACTTTTTATCACCTTTACCCTCTGTGTTCAGCCATGAAAATCAGGGAAATATTCAGTATTTTCTCTACTCTGCTCACACCAGATGATTTTATTTAACAAACATTTATTTGGTCACTTTTTATCACCTTCACCCTCCATGCCACATGTCCTTCCTCCCTCTGCTCTGCCCAAAAACCACTCAACCCCCTTTTTTATTCATCATTTTCCTCCCAGATCCTCTCCAACCAGCCCACCTCCCAACCCCAACAACACAGCAGCCACAACCATCACTGCTGCACGGGAAAAGAAAATATATTTAATAATAAGCTCATTGATTTTTAACAGCATCTCCGTGTTGCCTAATTGATGGGAAGTTGTATGTTTGTGTAGCCAAGGGGGGTTATGAATTAAATATGTCATTCCTTGAGGGATGCATGTCAATGCAAGAAGGATGGAGGATCTACATCCCCCCCAAGCTAAACAATCCCCTCGAAAAAAAGACACAGGAATGGGAGGCAGGAGGGGGGAGAAAAAAAGGGAATAAAAAGCATCCATCACTGTTTATTAAGTGCTGCGAGTTGAAGGTAAAAGGGTATTGAAGTGTTTGCAGATTGGAGGGAATGGAGGAGGACAAAACGTTGATGGGGATGTGAGGCTGGTGAGAAATTTGATTTGTGTGCTGCAGCAGCAGTTTGGGGTGGTTTGTGCCTCTGAGCCTCTCTGGGGGTGCACACGTTAGCCAAAATTCAAAATTTGGGGGAGAAAATGGAAAAAAAGCCGCAAAAACCATGGGGGAAAACCGCCTGGGAATGTTGGGTTTTAAATTTGAAAAGGGCGGTGAGCAGCATTTGGTAAAAAAATTAAAAAAGGTTCATTTGAAGATGTTTGAAATTGGGCACTTTGATGGAGAATTTCTGGGCATTTGTGCAGAGCTGGGCCAGCCTGAGCTGAGCTCAGGGCATTCTGAAATAATCTGTTCCATCTCAATATCCAATAATCTAACCTACATTGTTTGTTTCCATTTTAAAAAATCAACAGAAGGGTTTTTTTGCCTGTTCAGAAGTTCAGCTCAACCCAGGAGGGCAAAGCTTGGTGGAGATCAGTCTGTTTGACCATAAAATGCAGATTAAAGATAAAAATCCTTTGGGATAGTTCTGAGGGCTGTTAGACCATCCAAACCTGGGGAGGGCTTTGCCAAAAAATTGTCCAAAAATTCACATTACAATCCTAAATGCCATTTTCCCAAATCCATTTTCTTTCTGAGTGCTGCTGTTCCATGGTCAGATCTGTGATTTTGCTGTGATTAATGAGGATAAGGAAATGGAGAGCAAAATGTGATAATATTTGCAGGGAATGGAGTTAGTTTGAAGCTCCAACTCTGGCTGCAGCAGAATTTCAAACCTTAATTTTTAAAGAATTCCTGCAAATTTTCCCTAAGAAATAGAGCTGGAGTTGGTGGTGTCTGTCAGAGCAGGAATTGTCCTTAAATAAATCAGAAAAACCCCAAAAAAACCAAACCCCACTGGGGATGGCAATGAAACGATCAGATTCTCACCAGGGCTGGGAAAGGCAGAGTTTGGAACTTTTAGCCCAAAAATTTTCGCCTGAGCTGGGAGATCCTCCCAGGATGGTGATGGAGAAAAATGGAAATCACCCAGGCAGAGAGGGAGCAAAGTGCTCAGGGTGGGAGGATTGGTTCAGAGAAAGCAGGAGGAGTTATTTCAGGAGTTCTTCATGGCTTTGAATCACTTTTTTATTGTCAGCTTCGCCTCCCACTCCTGATTCCAGCTCAGGCACCCCGAGGTGGAGCAGGAATTGGTAAAAAAAATTGGTAAAAAAAAAAAACTATTAAAACAAAATTGGTAAAACAAAATTATTAAAATGAAACTTCTGCTGGATCCAAGCTTTGGAGGTGAATTCCCCTCATTTTGGGATCCTCAGAGGCTCAGAAAAGAATTTTCCAGCTGCTGGGACAGCAAGGCTCTGATCCCTCTTTAAAGATTTTGGAGAGTTTCACATTCAAAATAATTCCTGTCACTGAGAGGCAAAGATGTTCACAAGTCCCCAAGCGTGGAGCCAAACCAAACCAGGGACTGGGAGAGGAAAAACCCTTCAGGAAAAAAAAAAACCAAAAAAATTTCACCTTTTTGCAGAGTTTTGTCTTTTGCTCAGCTCCAGCAGAAACAGTGCCAAGCATAATAACTTCCCTATTATTTTTGCTCAGGTGCTCAGGAACATGAGCTTACTCAACAAGGCAAGAAAATGAACAAGCTTTTATTTTTATTAGGAAAAAAAAATAAAAAACCTCTCTGTTGTGTGTAGAAGACACTTTTTTCCCCCCTCCTAATATTTCACTTGCTAATGGAGAAGTACAAAGTAATTATGTAGGACAGATTAAATGGTTTCTAAAGCCTCATTTCAAGAATTACAGTGAATGTTTTCCTAAGCTGTCCTCCAAATTGAGAGTCTAATTAAGCAACAACAAAAAAAAAAAAGATGTTGGCACTCAGTGAATTATTACAAAACCAGAATTTAGAGTGAAACTGTTCAATCTTTTTTTTTTTTTTCAGGTGGAAGTTAGGGAGGAAAAAGGGGAATGGAGAAGGGAGGGAACTGGGATCTGTTATTAGACAAACTGATTAATTGTTTAAAAAATCTTTAATTGCCCTGGCAGAGATCAGAGTTTCTGCCTTGACATTCCTGGGTTTGAGGATTCCTTGTGAGTAAATTTAAGCCCCAAAATCTTCAGAGCTGCAGGACAAATATTAAGATGTGCAAATCTTTTAGTTTCTTCACAGTAAATCCTCATCTTTTTCTAGAAAGAGAGGTAAAATTTTGGTTTTGACTCCCCAGGAAAAAGCATTTTGCCAAAATTAATCTCTGTAAAGTCACTTCAATTTAACTTTCTCTATTGAATTTGATTTTTGGCTGGAAGTTCTCACAGGGCAAACACTGCTGGGATTGTCCCACCCAAAAATGATCCCCAATTTCCCTCAGATCCCCTTTAGAAGATCTCCTGGCACTCCCAGGGCAATCCCAACTCAGGCTGGATTTTTTGGGAACTCTCTGATTTCCTAGCTGTCCCACAGCTGGAATTGTACCTTTAGGTGTGAAGAAACTTTGCAGAGTCGATTTTCTTGGTAGCAAAAAAAACACCTTTGAAAAAAATCTGGTTTTTTATGGAGCACTTTTAGAGCACTTTCCCCTCTCCTGCTGGCTCCTTTCAAGATGGATTTTGGGACCAAAACTCCTGTAAAAATTGCTGTTCCACAGATATTCCAGGAGCTGCTTCCTAACTGCTCCAGAGGAACTTTTACAGGGATGACATCATGGTGTGGAGTCATTAAAATCTCTCTGCATGTTGGGGGAAAACTCAGTCATGCCATGGAGTGGGGAGGGAATGGAGAGGAGCTGATTGCACTGAGAAATTACCTGTTTCAAGTCGTTACAACTTAAAAATTTCTGTGTGAGTTTGCATAGCTGAAAAAAAATTTTTTGAAAAAATGTTGATGGATTTGGATTTGAAAAATTTGGATTTGAAAAAAAATCAGGGAAAAAACTCGTAAAAAATAATAGGAAGTTCAGTTTAAATCACAATGTTGTCACCATCCTGAGGCACAGAGGAGGAATTTCAGGAGTGATTTTTAAAAATCAATGTCTCAAAGCTACTGCAGATCTCATATTGCGTCACTTCCTCTTTGCCTGACGACTTCAGGGAGGTTAAGGTTGGTTTTTTAGGAGGTTCAAATTGAAACAAAATGAATTTTAGAGGATTTAATAACAGAGGCAAAAGTCAGGACAGCAGATTTCCAGTGCTTTGAGTGGAGCTCACTATTGCTCAGACTGAAAACTTCACTGCTGGTCTTGAAACTTTAAATCAAAGCAACTTTCCTTAGGATTAGCTCAAACAACAACTTCAGCTTTTATTTGGGAGCTTTAGAAATGTTAGCTGAGCTCAGTGAGAGTGCCTAAAAAGTGGAGAAATTGAAATAATCCCTAAATTTATTTTTTTTAAATAATCAAACCCTGAAAAACTTCAGTTTTTCCAAAACTCGGGTTCTGCTTTGCTCTCCAAGCTGTGTGTGGTTTGTGTCCAACTTGCTCAGCACCTCTCTGGCTGTCAGGATTTCACTAATTTCATCTTTTCCACCAAGCTGCACTCCTTTCCTCCCCTAAACCACCCTGACACTGCAGGGACTCACTCCTGACCCTCAGCCTCATCCTACAAGATCTCCCAAACTCCCATCAGCTTTCCTTGATGTCTATTCACCAGAGCAGCTCCTCAATTATTTAAAATATAAACATCTGGATGAAAAACGTGGAGAAAACCTCCAGCAAACGTTGCAGGCACTGCAGAACTTTTTTTTTTGGAATTGTGGCTGTGGTAGGACTTGAAAAAAGGAAAAAAAAATGCAATATTTACTGTATTTATCAGGCTTTTGGTGTATCAGGAAATGCTGAAGGTGGGAAACGCCAGGAGAGGTTTTTGCAGTGGAGAGGAGGTTGTGATGATCCAGCTGGTGGGTTGAGGAATTTAAAAAAAATTAAAACAGGATTTGCCAAGCAAGGAGCCAATCTGGGCTCTCCTGGCTGCCTGGGGCTGAGCAGCAAACTGCAGGAGGTGGGCATGGAAATGGGTTGGGCAGCTCTGAAAAATCACATAAAAGGGTGGATTTTTTTCTTCCCCAGAAGTCTTTCAGGCTCAGTTAGGTTTGTGTTCAGTTTTGTCTCTGCCAGGTTCTGGGCACAGCCTCATCTCTAGATTTTGTCAGATTTTTTTGCTCTGAATTTCTGGATTTTGCCAGATTTTTGGCTCTGAATATCTGGATTTTGCCAGATTTTTTTTGCTCTGAATTTTCCAGATTTTTTGCTCTGCATTTCTGGATTTTTCCAGATTTTTTGCTCTGAATATCTGAATTTTCCAGATTTTTTTGCTCTGCATTTCTGGATTTTTCCAGATTTTTCACTCTGAATCTCTAGATTTTGCCAGATTTTTTTGCTCTGAATCTCTGGATATTGCCAGATTTTTTTGCTTTGAATCTCTAGATTTTACCAGATTTTTTTTGTCTGAATCTCTGAATTTTGCCAGATTTTTTGCTCTGAATTTTTGGATTTTACCAGAATTTTTTGTTCTGAATCTCGGGATTTCCCAGATTTTTTGTTCTGAATCTCTAGATTTTGCCAGATTTTTTTTTTCTCTGAATCCCTGAATTTTACCAGATTTTTCACTCTGAATCTCTAGATTTTGCCAGATTATTTTGCTCTGAATATCTGAATTTTCCAGATTTATTGCTCTGAGTATCTAGATTTTGCCAGATTTTTTCTCTGAATCTCTGGATTTTGCCAGAATTTTTTTGTCTGAATCTCTAGATTTCGCCATATTTTTTTGCTCTGAATCCCTGAATTTTACCAGATTTTTCACTCTGAATCTCTAGATTTTGCCAGATTATTTTGCTCTGAATATCTGAATTTTCCACATTTTTTGCTCTGAATCTCTGAATTTTGCCAGATTTTTTACCTCCTTCAGCCCCAGCTCCATCCCCAGCGAGGGATGATTTCTGATCCCCACAAAATGGGGAGGAATATTGGGATTTGGAGGGAATAAAGGAGGTTTTTGGGAATATCTGGAGCTCGTCAGTCTGGTCACAAAGCAGAGCCTTGCAGAAATCTTCCCTTACTGGGATGGATGAATATTAATCCAAAATATTAATCCAAAGTATTAATCCAAAGTATTAATCCAAAATATTATTCCAAAATATTAATCCAAAATATTAATCCAAAATATCAACCCTGTGGAAAATGAGTGGCTTGCTGAGGATATTTGCTAAAACAGGGGGAAAGGTGGAGTTCAGAGTTCAGAATTTTCCTCTTTAAAACAAAATCCCAAAAAGCAAAAACCACACAACCTTTATGAGTCGAAACAACAAAAAACTCCAAAATCATTTCAGCTGTGGCAGATTCCAAAGATCACAGAATTGCAGAATTTCAGAAAATCAGGAATTGCAAGGTGTGGGTGATGTGCTGATATTTGGGGTTTGCTGTGGCTGCAGAAATCTGTGATTCTGACAAAGCTTGGAATAATTTTAAAGGATTTCAGGACCTTTCTGGTGCAGCAGCTCTGTGGCTCTGGAGATCCAGATTCTATTTCTGCCTCAGCCATGTGACCTAGATATCTTTGGGCCAATTCTTCCATGGTTTAGGGAAAAAAAATATATTAAAAAAGTGCAGCGGAGAGAAAAAATACAGACTTAATCCTGATTTTTTTTTTTTTTTAACTCATTATATCTTTTCTGTCTGGCGAGTTGGGATGTTGGGAGATGAGAAATGGAGATGGATGAGGCAGAGAGATGTTTTCTTTGTTCCTCTTTAGCTTCCTTTGCCACCTGCTGATGTGGCCAGTGGTTATTATATGTTTATTATATATTATATATTATATACTATATCTATATTTATATTTATATTTATATTTATATTTTATATTATATATTATATATAATAATAATATATTTATATTATTATTTTATATTTATATTTATATTTATATTATATATTATATATTATATATTATATATTTATATTATATATTATATATAATATATTATATATTATTATATTATATATTATATTTATATTTATTCTATATTATATATTATATATATTAATCTTATTAAGAATGTTAAGAATTATTATTAGGAATATTAAGAAAACAACAACAATTTGTTGTCCGTAAATTTGTAATCCAATATACATTTATAATGTTAATGTTTATAATGTTTATAATGTTAATTTAAATAATATATATATAATTATAACTATATAATTATATTTATATAATATATAAATATTATAGTTATATTTCTATAGTTTATATTATATATCATTATAATTATATAATAATTTATAATGGTAATTTATATAATATATAATTTATAATGTCAGAGTCCTTCAGTGGTGATCTCATGGTTTGGTGTGCTCTGGGAGTGGAAAGCATTCCAAATACGAAATTCTTTTATATTTTGAATTTCAAGAGGATATTTCTTCACCCCAAAGAGAGATCTTTGCTCACTCTGTGCCATTCAGCACATCTCTGCTCTGAGGAGTTTCTGATGAGCTCAAGCACAGCAGAATAATTTCCTGTCCTCCTTGGGCCAACAAGATGTTTGGTTTGATTTTTTATTTTTAAAAAATAATTTTTTATTTTTAAAAAAAGAGTGATTTCCTGTGGACTGTCCAGTAGGAAATACTGGAAAGAGGCTTGGTTGGCACACAGTGCCAGGAATTTGTCGTGTTCAAGTTTCTGTGTTTTCTGTTTGTGCAGAACATTTAAATCAATTTAAATGGTATATTTATCAGAAGAAGGGCGTTTGTCCAAATTAATAAAAAAATAACAGAAACTTCAGGCAGAAGTGTCTGATGAGAATGTTTTGTGCATAGTTTGGAGCAGAAAAAGCCACACTTGAAGGCTTGAAGTGGTTCAGCAATTTCCTTGGATAGGAATTTATATTTTTTTTTTGCTCTCTTTGTTGGGAATAACCAGGAGGTCTTGTCAGGGAATTTGCTTACTCACAGTTGAGTCAAACACAGGTTTGGTGATGAAATTTGAGTCAAACACAGGTTTGGTGCTGAATTTGAGGAGGATTGAGGGGAAAACAGAGCCAGGAGCAGCAGAGCTGAAATTCTGCATCCCAAAATTTGGAAATAAACACAGGGAGTGAGGCTATGGACAGTGTCTGTAAATATAATATTCATGATATTGTGGGCATTAGTATTTCACTGAGGATGAAGGAATTCTCCTCAAATTCAGCACCAAACCTGTGTTTGGCTCAACTCTGAGTAAGCAAATTCTCTGACAAGACCTCCTGGTTATTCCCAACAAAGAGAGCAAGAAAAAAAATATTAATTCCTCTCCAAGGAAATTGCTGAACCACTTGAAGCCTTCAAGAGTGGCTTGTCTGCTCCAAATAATGCACAAATATCCTGAGATGTTTTCATCTCCCTCTCTCCCTGCCAGATTATTTCACAGAGAGGGTTCTGAGATTTTAGGATGGAGTTTTTCCCAAATATCCTGAGATGTTTTTATCTGAGATTTTAGGATGAAGTTTTTCACAAATATCCTGTGATGTTTTCATCTCCCTCTCTCCTTGCTGGGTCATTTCACAGAAAGGGATCTGAGATTTTAGGATGGAGTTTTTCACAAATATCCTGCAATGTTTTCATCTCACTCTCTCCCTGCCAGATTATTTCACAGAAAGGGATGTGAGATTTTAGGATGGAGTTTTTCACAAATATCCTGTGATGTTTTTATCTGAGATTTTAGGATGGAGTTTTTCCCAAATATCCTGTGATGTTTTTATCTGAGATTTTAGGATGGAGTTTTTCACAAACATCCTGTGACGTTTTCATCTCCCTCTCTCCTTGCTGGGTCATTTCACAGAAAGGGATCTGAGATTTTAGGATGGAGTTTTTCACAAATATCCTGCAATGTTTTCATCTCCCTCTCTCCTTGCTGGATGATTTCACAGACAGGGATCTGAGATTTTCAGGATGGAGTTTTCCAAGCCCAAGGGTTCTTTGTGCATCACTCTGTGACCTCTAAACCAGCCAGGCTGAGCTCCCTCTGCTCTTTGCCCTTCTCCTCCACCACGAAAGCAGAACTCTTCCTTTCCATCCTTAGAGAGCCAACCCGGTGCTAATGGCACTGAATTGTTCCTCTCTGGGTTGGTTGATGAAAACAACAATGAAAACAACCCCAAATCCCATCCAAGCTTGACATCAGAGCATCTCAGATCCTCCACGAGGTTCTCTCACCCTGCCCTGCCTCACTCCCTGATCCTGGAGATAGAAAACCAGGAAAAAAAAAACCCAGAAAAAAAAAAAAGGGATAAAACAGACACAGAAAATCTTGGGAAATAATGTGCTGACGGTCTCTTCAAGCACACACCTCTATTAATCTTGACTTTCTTGAAGCCTGCCCGCTAGTTTGAATTTGTATGCGACATCAAACATACCTTTTCACATATGTTCTTCCCAGATTTTTTTTAACAGTTACTTAGCAGTTTATAGAAGGAAGTGAATGATCTCATCAAGCTGCTTAGAAATTAAAAAAAAATCTGTGCTTATTAATTATGCAGGATTAGTCTAATTATAATTCAGCAAATTAATTAGCGACAGAAGGTGTTCTGAAACATTGGAGTACATTTGCATGTTAAATGGAGAGGCTAGTCCGTAATGTATGTAAATTTATGCATGGCTTCATAGTTTAATTTAAAAATTTGCAGCTGCATATGGTATGGGAGCAGGTGAAAAGTCAGTTTTAGTTTAATGATGCTAACAAACATTGGATGCTGTCCTGTCGGAGGGAGGAATGCGCCGAACGCACCCCTGGCTGCCAATCCATAAATCTGTCACAGCGATGGGATGTTTCACCAGCGCTGAATTCAAGGTCATCTGAGCCCAGACCTGCAGCACAGCGGGGCAAAGGGAGCCTCGGAGCAGCCCTGGGGAGGGGAGCAGGCAGGGAGGGAAGTGTGGGGTGGAAATGTGGGGTGGAAGTCTGGGATGGAAAGCTGGGCTGGAGATCTGTGGTAGAAATCTGGGGTGGAAATATGGGGTGGAAATCTGGGATGGAAATCGGATGGAAATCTGCCTCTTCAGCAAATGTTTGTCCCATGGAAATTTGGGGACAGATCCCTCCTCAAAGCAGGAGAGCTCTGAGCTGAGCGATATCCACTCTGGCAGGTGTAGAATGAGATCCTAACCCTGATTCCATCCCTAATCTCTGATTCCATCCCTAAATCCAGTCCAGACCCTGCAGCACAGTGGGGCAAAGGGAGCCTCTGAGCAGCCCTGGGGAGGGGAGCAGGCAGGGAGGGAAGTGTGGGGTGGAAATGTGGGGTGGAAATGTGGGATGGAAGTCTGGGATGGAGATCTGGGGTGGAAATCTGGGATGGAGATGTGGAATGGAAATCTGGGATGGAAATCTGGGATGGAAGTCTGGGATGGAGATCTGGGGTGGAAATGTGGGATGGAAACCTGGGATGGAGATCTGCCTCTTCAGCAAATATATCCCATGGAATTTTGGGGACAGATCCCTCCTCAAAGCAGGAGAGCTCTGAGCTGAGTGATATCCACTCTGGCAGGTGTAGAATGAGATCCTAACCCTGATTCCATCCCTAATCTCTGATTCCATCCCTAATTCCAGCCCAGACCCTGCAGCACAATGGGGCAAAGGGAGCCTCTGAGCAGCCCTGGAGAGGGGAGCAGGCAGGGATGGAAGTGTGGGGTGGAAATGTGGGGTGGAAATGTGGGATGGAGATGTGGGATGGAAGTCTAGGATGGAAGTCTGGGGTGGAAATCTGGGATGGAAATCGGATGGAAATCTGCCTTTTCAGCAAATTTATCCCACAGAATTTTGGTGACAGATCCCTCCTCAAGCCAGGAGAGCTCTGAGCTGAGTGATATCCACTCTGGAGGTGTAGAATGAGATCCTAACCCTGATTCCATTCTTCATCCCTGATTCCATCCCTAATCTCTGATTCCATCCCTAACCCTGATTCCATCCCTAATCCCACCAGCACATCTCTGATCTCCTGGAGTCACCAGGAAGTTGTTTCTGAGGAATTTTTTTTAATTGTGCATGAGCTGTGGGGTCGGCAGACTCTCTGTGCCATCTGGCAGTGACAGTAAAAACCAGCAGGGCCAGCAGGGAGAGGCCACTGGTGGGACTGGTGATCACTGCTCAGCCCAGCATGGCTCAGCAGACTGGGGATGGAAGGGCTGGAAGAGAGAGGAGTTGAGTTTTCCTCTTGGTTTGGGAAAAGGAATGAGTGGGATTGGGCTCTGGGGTGGTTGGGCAGCTCTGCCAGCTTCTGTGGGTTTGCAGAGCAGATCCCGAGATGAAGTGACACCCAAAATGCCAGGATTGGAGCAGCACTGCAGGGCAGGAGGGTGACAGGGCAGGAGGGTGACAGGGCAGGAGGGTGACAGGGCAGGAGGTGACAGGGCAGGAGGGTGACAGGGCAGGAGGTGACGGGAGGAGGGTGACAGGGCAGGAGGTGACAGGGCAGGAGGGTGACAGGGCAGGAGGTGACAGGGCAGGAGGGTGACAGGGCAGGAGGGTAACAGGGCAGGAGGGTAACAGGGCAGGAGGTGACAGGGCAGGAGGGTAACAGGGCAGGAGGTGACAGGGCAGGAGGGTGACAGGGCAGGAGGGTGACAGGGCAGGAGGTGACAGGGCAGGAGGGTGACAGGGCAGGAGGTGACAGGGGAGGAGGGTGACAGGGGAGGAGGTTGACAGGGCAGGAGGGTGACACGACAGGAGGGTGACAGGGGAGGAGGGTGACAGGGGAGGAGGTGACAGGGCAGGAGGGTGACAGGGCAGGAGGGTGACACGACAGGAGGGTGACAGGGGAGGAGGTGACACGACAGGAGGGTGACAGGGCAGGAGGGTGACAGGGCAAGAGGGTGACAGGGCAGGAGGGTGACAAGGCAGGAGGTGACAGGGCAGGAGGGTGACAGGGCAGGAGGGTGACAGGGCAAGAGGGTGACAGGGCAGGAGGGTGACAAGGCAGGAGGGTGACAGGGCAAGAGGGTAACAGGGCAGGAGGGTGACAGGGCAGGAGGTGACAGGGCAGGAGGGTGACAGGGCAGGTGGGTGACAGGGCAGGAGGGTGACAGGGCAGGAGGGTGACAGGGCAGGAGGGTGACAGGGCAGGTGGGTGACAGGGCAGGAGGGTGACAGGGCAGGAGGTGACAGGGCAGGAGGTGACAGGGCAGGAGGGTGACAGGGCAGGAGGGTGACAGGGCAGGAGGGTAACAGGGCTGAGCCCCAAACCCTGTGTGCTCAGGCTGACACGAGGCTCAAAAAGAAGATTTTAGCTGTGTTTTCCAAACCCTGCTGGCTGTTAGGGTGGAGGCAGTGAGAAATTCGGGTCACTGGTAAAAGGAACCAGTCCAACCCCAAATGTGGATTTGGGACTGGGATGTGTTTGCTGCCTGGCAAAGCAGCAGGCAAAGCCCTGAATTTCCCTTTGCCTCGACTTCTCCACCCCTGAGAAACAGAAAATCCTTCTCTCCCTGCTGTCTGCTGTTCCTCCCTTCCCCAAGAACAATTTCAGGATGATTTTAGGATGATTTCAGGATGATTTCAGGATGATTTCAGGACATTTTCAGGATGATTTCAGGATGATTTCAGGATGATTTCAGGATGATTTCAGGATGATTTCAGGACAATTTCAGGATGATTTCAGGACAATTTCAGGATGATTTCAGGATGATTTCAGAACGATTTCAGGACGATTTCAGGACAATTTCAAGATGATTTCAGGACAATTTCAGGACGATTTCAGGACAATTTCAGGACGATTTCAGGACAATTTCAGGACGATTTCAGGACGATTTCAGGATGATTTCAGGACGATTTCAGGATGATTTCAGGACAATTTCAGGACAATTTCAGTACGATTTCAAGATGATTTCAGGACAATTTCAGGACGATTTCAGGACAATTTTAAGCCATGCCCAGCCCAGCAGGAACCCCCAGACCCCATAACAAACCAGGGAATATTATCTTCAGCTCCTTCCAGCCCAACCCTCTCCCCATCCCCTCCCTGCCTCCTGCCTCTCTATTCCACTCTGGCCTTTGATTCTGTGCCAAATATTCCACGAATAACGTGGATCTTCCAGGATAAATCCACTTTTATCCACTATCTGGGAAGTTTCTGGAAAGTTCTGGGGTGGGAGGAAGGGGCAAAGCCCAAAGGATCGAGGGGAAACTGCTCAGATTGCCGAGAGCCCTCCGAAGAGTTTTTTGGAGAACAATTGCAATGACAAACACGCTGTTAGTGTTGTGTTTCATTTCCAATTCCAGCCCATAGAGTTCAATTATTATTTTCATTAATGGTGTCAGGTTTTCATCAGAGTGCACAAACAAGGAGGTTTTCCTTGGAGATTTTGGGGTTTTTTTTTTTTTTTTTTTTCCTCCCCCCCCCCAGCAAATGTGGCTTTGGCAAATGAGCACTGAGAAATGACTACCTGGCAGCCCTTGCTGCTTGAAAATGGGATTATTTTGCTTTTTCAAGATGGAAAAGAAGAAGGAATAATGCAGAAAATAACATTTATTTACCCCAAAGAGTGGGGATTGCAGTTGTGGGGTTTGTCCCTGCTCAGAACGAGGGGACACAATCTACTTCAGAGACAAAATGCATAAAAAATGCACAGAAAATAAATTAAATATCAAGTTTCCTGATATGTTTGGAGGTTGGGTGACACATTGCAGGTTTATATTCAGTCATTATCAGTTTGAAATGAAGCTTTTTATAAAAAAACCAAACCAGTAGATAAAGGGTGGAGAGAAATATGATATTCCAGGCTGCAGATTTTTTTTAAAAAATTACTATTTTTTGATGTATATATATAAATAGGTTAAGGCCAAAAACTGGCTAAAGCTCCTCATTTAAAGAAATTATTAAAATCCTCCAGCAATTCTCCTGTTAGCCCTGAAGTTTTGAGTTCATCACTGTGATTTAAGGCTGGTTTTTCAGTTGCTCTGATCTCTTGGGTTCCCTGAGCCAATTCCTAATCTTGGTTTTGGTCCTTTTTCACACCCTAAATAATATTTCTACATCAAAACTTAACTTTAAACCTAAAATCCAAATTGGAGGGAGTGGCTGCAGGCAGGCAGATTTTTCTCATTAGAAAAATCTAATAAGAGTGAAGGAATTAATCTGAATTAAGGGAAGAGGATGGAGAAGAGTTTCTGCTTTGTCCCATCAGGAAATGAGGAAGTTGTTTGGGGAGCAGGAATGACAGAAATGGTGTTAATTTGCTTTTTTTTTTGGTTGGTTTTGTTTGGTTTTTTGAGGTTTTCTGTGTGTTTTTGGTTTAGTTTTTGTGGATTGGTTTTTCTGGTTTGGTTGGTTTCGGTTGGTTGGTTGAGTTGGGTTTTGTGTGTGATTTTTGGGGTTTTTTGGGGCTTTTTTTTGGTTTTGGATTGTTTGTTGTTGTTGGTTTTGGGGAGTTTTTTGGTTTTGTTTTTGGTTTTTTTTTGTTTTGGTTTTGGTTTTTTATGTGTGTCAGGTTTTTTGGTTGATTTTTTTGTTGGTTTGGTTGGTTTTTTGGCATTTTTGTGGTTATTTTTGTTTTGTTTTGGGGTTATTTTTGGTTGTGTTGTTTGTTTATTTTTTTTGTGTTGGTTTTTTTGTTTGTTCAGTTTAGTTTAGTTCTTTTATTGTTGTTTTTTGGGTTTTTTTGGTTCCATTTGCTTTCATTCTTTCATTTCTTTGATTAGGTTTTTTGTTTAGTTTTGGCGTTATTTTTGGGGGGTTTTTTGGGGTTTTTTTTGGTGTTTGTTTTTTTGTTTGTTTAGTTCTTTTGCTGTTGTTTTTTGGGTTTTTTTGGTTCCATTTGCTTTCGTTCTTTCATTTCTTTGATTAGGTTTTTAGTTTAGTTTTGGGGTTATTTTTGGGGTGTTTTTTGGTTTTTTTTTGGTGTTTGTTTTTTTGTTTGTTTAGTTCTTTTGCTGTTGTTTTTTGGGTTTTTTTTGGTTCCATTTGCTTTCGTTCTTTCATTTCCTTGATTAGGTTTTTTGTTTAGTTTTGGGGTTACTTTTAGTTGTGTTTTTTCTGTTTGTTTTTTGGTGTTAGCTTTTTGTTTGTTCAGTTTGGTTTAGTTCTTTTATTGTTGTTTTTTGGTTTTTTTGGTTCCATTTGCTTTCATTCTTTTGTTTCTTTGATTAGGTTTTTAGTTTTGTTTTGGGGTTATTTTTGGGGTTTTTTTTTTGTTTGTTTTTTTGTTTGTTTAGTTCTTTTGCTCTTGTTTTTGGGGGTTTTTTGGTTCCATTTGCTTTCGTTCTTTCGTTTCTTTGATTAGGTTTTTGGTTTTGTTTTGAGGTTATTTTTGGTTCTGTTTTTTTTTTTTTGATTTTTGGTGTTTTGCTTGTTTGGTTTGGTTTGGGTTTTTTGCTTGTTTGGTTTGCTTTGGTTCTTTTATTATCATTTTTGGGGTTTTTTTTGTTCCGTTTCCTTTCATCCTTTCATTTCTTTGATTAGATTTTCGCACAACACAATTCTCCCCACCAAAAAAAAACCCCAAAAGACAAACAAACATCCAACTCCCCACTCCCTGCCAGACCCTGAGAACTCTCCTGCCCTACATCTGCTGCTTTTCCCATTTCTCACTCGAGGTTCACACTTGCTGCTCAGGAGTTTTCTGGAGATTAATTAGCTGCTGCTCGAGGAACATCCCATCAATATTGCAATAACCCCACAACTGGTGAATTTGGTTTAATTTTTCCTCTGTGCACAGCCTGATCCCACCCTGGCTGTAACCAGGAAAAAAAAAATGGGAATTTTCCTCATCAGCTCCCTAATAACACAGCCTGGAATAATGGATGGGAATTACTCCTGAGATAAATATTCTGATTATAAAGGACCTTTCTGCTGTGGTGTTCATTAAAATCAGGATGGTGATATCAAATAAATGCAATTAATTGATTTTAAATGCAATTAATTGATTTCCAACCTCCAAGTCTGGCCTTTTGAAAGGAATGGTAAATTTGGTTTAAATTTGGTTTAAATTTGGTGAATTTGGTTTAATTTTTCCTCTCTGCACAGCCTGATCCCACCCTGCCTGTAACTGCTGGGAAAAAAAGGGAATTTTCCTCATTCTGATTATAAAGGACCTTTCTGCTGTGGTGTTCATTAAAATCAGGATGGTGATATCAAATAAATGCAATTAATTGATTTTAAATGCAATTAATTGATTTCAAACAATGACCTCCAAGTCTGGCCATTTGAAAGGAAGCAATTTGGAGGTTGGGAATCCCAAATCTCCCAACATAAAGTTATTTTTCACATTTTATCTCAGGCTCTGCCATGCCAGGACAGTGATCCAGAATTCCCCAGGAGTTAATCTCTCACTCCTGCAGTTCTCAGTTTATTTGAACTCAATCTTGTTAAACTGGAGCAAAGATATTCACAACAACAACAACTGCTTTGGGTTTTTCAGTTTGTTCCCCTTGTGGTTTTTTTGGAAACACTGAATTATTCAAGCAGAGTGGCTCCATATTTTTATTTTCCATCCGATTTTAGCATCCAGGATTTGCTGATAATCAGAATTATCCTGGATGGTGGGTGTGTTCTCATCCCAAAAAATCCCACAGCAACCCCAAAAAGCCAGGATTATCTCAGTATTTGCCACACAAAGGATGATTTTCATGTGAATCCTGAATTTTTTAGGTTTATCCAGAGGCTGTTCCCAACCCACAGCCCATGTTGGACCTCTTGATTATCTACTTTTATTTTAAAGAAGCACCAGAAGTGGATGTGGGTTAAAAAATTGGATTTATTTATTTAAAATACATTTTCTGCTGCACCTGGGGCTGAGCTTAGGGCTTCTGCCAAAGAGACCAGGAAGATTCTTCTGACTCTAAACGGATTTGGTTAAAGTAAATTTGATTTTTCTCCATCACCTCAGGTGGATAAAGATCCTCAGAGGGGTGGAATGCAGTTTTCAGTTCTAGCCAAGGGCAGAACCTGAGAATTTGGGCACAAAACCTGAGAATTTGGGAACAAAACATGAGAATTTGGGCACAAAACTTGAGAATTTGGGCACAAAACATGAGAATTTGGGAACAAAACATGAGAATTTGGGCACAGAACCTCATAATTTGGGTACAGAACTTGATCATTTGGGCACAAAACTTGATAATTTGGGCACAAAAACTGATAATTTGGGCACAAAACCTCATAATTTGGGCACAGAACTGGAAAATTTGGGCACAAAACCTCATAATTTGGGTACAAAACCTCATAATTTGGGTACAAAACCTCATAATTTGGGCACAAAACCTCATCATTTGGGTACAAAACCTCATAATTTGGGTACAGAACCTGAGAATTTGGGCACAGAGCCTGCAAATTTGGGCACTGAACTTGATAATTTGGGCACAGAACCTGAAAATTTGGGCACAAAACCTGTGAATTTGGGCACAAAACCTGCGAATTTGGGCACAAAACCTGCAAATTTGGGCAAAAAACCTCATCATTTGGGTACAGAACCTGAGAATTTGGGCACAAAACCTGAGAATTTGGGCGCAAAACTTGATAATTTTGCCACAAAACCTGGGAATTTGGGCACAAAGCATGATAATTTGGGCACAAAACTTGAGAATTTGGGCACAAAACCTGAGAATTTGGGCATAAAACCTCATAATTTGGGCATAAAACCTCATAATTTGGGCACAAAACCTGAGAATTTGCTCACAAAACCTGAGAATTTGGGCGCAAAACTTGATAATTTTGGCACAAAACCTGGGAATTTGGGCACAAAGCCTCATAATTTGGGCACAAAACCTGAGAATTTGGGCATAAAACCTGAGAATTTGGGCATAAAACCTCATAATTTGGGCACAAAACCTGAGAATTTGCTCACAAAACCTGAGAATTTGCTCACAAAACCTGAGAATTTGGGCACAGAACCTGAGAATTTGGGTACAAACAGCAAAATGGTCCAAAATTAATTTGGCAACAGAAGTTAATTAATGCCAGGCCTGGCTTAATTTGCTCTCCTCCTTTCTCCATGTCCATGCTGCTTCCCCACCAAGGATTGCTTCAAGAATTGCTAAAAAATATTGAAATAATTCAGTATTTTTGTATCAAAGTGGAAAATTGCTCAGCTCAGCTCCTGGGCTGGGTGGGAACTCCCAGCAGGAGGAGCAGGAAAATTTTAAAAATAGCTCTAAAAAGAGGGAAATGAATTGAATTTTGGAGATTTTGGAGATTTTGGAGATTTTGGAGATTTCTCAAGTTCATCAGGCTGTGCCCAGTGAGGTCAGCGAGGAGAGAGACAACAGGAAAAAAAAATGTGGAGTTATTATCTTAATTAATTTTATATCTGAATATTAAATCAATCAGTGCCAGAGTTTTCAAGGGGAGTTGTTGAAATTTATTTAAATTTTCCCACCTAATTCTGTCCTTAGCAAGGCCAAAGATTAGCCAGGAAACATCAAAACCAGCTCATTTTTAATATATATTTTTAAAATTCTTATTTTTTGATGTCTATATAACAAATAGGTTAAGGCCAAAAACTGGCTAAAGCTTCTCATTTAAAGAAATTAATAAAATCTCCCAGCAATTCTCCTGTTACCCCTAAAATCAGCTGCATTTAGTGCTAAACCTTCCCTCCTCCTTGCTCCCCCCAAGTCATTTTTATTCTAATGCTGCCATAAATATTCATGCCTTTCCCAGATGCAACCACTTAAAAAATATAAATATATATATATATATTAAAAAAAAAATATATATATATATATATATAAAACAACCTACCAAGTGCTTCATGCAGGTGCTCAGCTGTAGCTCAATTTTGACTGGAAAAACTCAGAAAAGGAGAAAAGATGTGGTTAGCTGGAAAAAAAAAAAAGATAAAAATTGCTCTGCGGGTGCAGATAATTAAATTAAATCTGAATTTTGGGGGTGATGGGAGGGGAATTGTCATTGTTCAGCACATCCAGAGATGTCTGAGAAACATCTTAGCTAAATAAATATGAATTTTTTCCCACAAGGTTTAAATCCTGAACCCAAACCCAGCACTTTGGTGATCTCAGAGCAGTGAAATTCTCTATATTTTGAGCTGCTCAGCAATTCCAGAAAGCCAAGAAACCTCTGAGGAACCTCCAAAGGGATCCCCAAAATTCCTCCTGCTGAATTATCCCGGCTGAGCATCCCCAGCTCCGAGATTTGGGATGTGTTTGGTGCAGAAAAATCGGGAATGTTGGGAATATTCAGCTCTGCAGCACCACAGGGAGAGAGGAAATTTTATTTTCCTGGTTTTTTTTTAATGGATATTTCACCTCTTGGCACAAATCAGCTCAGATTTGATCAGAATTCACCTTTATTTTTTCACCACTGCTGCTGGGTTGGGTTTGCTGAGGTTCTCAAGCCGAATTTCCTGCAGCATTTAGCAGGAAAATGGGATTTTAGTTGTTCTCCACGTGTTGTTGCAGAGTTTGCTCGTGGATGAGATGCTGTTAAATGTATATTTGGAATTTCTGCCTCTCTGAATTTGCCTTTTGGGGGTTTGTGGCACTCAGTCCCTTCCAGCTGACAGAATTCTCTCCCAGACACCTTTTCCTGCTCACTTTCTTCATTCTTTAGTTCATATTGATCATTTTTTCATCACAATCCAAAGCGATGCAAGCATTAAAAAAATTCAGAAAAACTGGAAAAATTAAAAAAACAAACTGCCCGTTTCACTGCTTCATTTGGTTTATTTTTCCCTGGAAGTAGCAACTTGTGGATTTTTATTTTTTATTTTATTTGCAGCTTTCCTGCAGAACAATCAGCCTCGATTTTCACCTAAAAGTTCCTTGTTTTAGTTAATTTTACACTTCAGTTCCATCCTGGAATTTTCTTTTGCACAGGCAGATCCCCTGTAAGCTGTTTATATATCTGCAAATATTCTTTTTTAAATCTTTAACCAGTGAGGAAGATAAAAATTAGTATTTCTGAGCAACATTTGTGCCTCAAATTCTCCTGCAGCTCTCCAAGGATTTTGGATTTTTTCCTTCCGAAAAAGGAAAAATCTTCCCCAAAATCATTTGTACAAAAGAGGTCACAGGTTTTATTGTGGACTCGACAGGATTGAGTTAATAAAATACACTCAGTGCTGCTCCCAAGGCATGGAATTCTGTGGGATTTTTGGGATTTTTCAGGATTTTGCCCTCGGAGAGTTGAGCTCTGACACCTCTTCCCTGCTGAGCCTCCAAGTCCTGCTGAAGGGAGAAGTGAAATAAAAAGGAAAAAGGCAGAAAATAACTCTCTCACCCCGAGAAAACACAGATTTTTAAAATATCTAATAGATCTGCGCAAGATTTAAGGAAATAATAATTATTAAAAAGGAATTTTGAGTAGAAAAGAGACCTTGGCAGGGTGGGATTTGTGGTTTTGTGGCTTTTCTATGGCATTATTTGGGGTTTTTTTGCTGCTGAGATTTTGGGGTTTTTTTTCTTCTTTCAGCACGGATCCAACCTGAGGTTTTATTTTCGAATTTCGGGGCAGATGGAGCAGAAATCTCCGGGTGGGAGTGGGGCAGGGGAAGTGGCACTAACGAGGATTTCTGCCTGATTGTCTGCTTGGGAGGGTGCTGTTGGTAAACCCAGGAAATATCCATCTTTTCTCCTTTAAAGTTCTAATTCAAGGCATGAATGTGTGAGTTCTGAAGGGACTTAGGGACTGCGGTAAAAAATCGTTGTCATAGTAACAGAAAGGGAAATAGGCCTGGCTCACCTGGGACTTTAACTTACTGCAAAAGCAGATTTTTTTTTTCTTTTTCTCTTTTTTTTTAAGGAAAGCACTCGGCGAGAGCAAAATAAATAAATAACCTCGCTCTTTGTGTTCCGAAATCAATTCTCCAACTCTTTCTTTTTTCTCCTTTTCTCTGCTTTTTCTGACTCTTTTCCCTTCTAAATTTATCGCCGAGCCTTTGATTTATTTTTTTAATTACGATTGTTGCGGTTCAACCCATCTTGTCTGACGAGCAGAGAGGGGAAAAGGATCGCAGGGAGTGTTTCCACTTGCCACAGAGGATGCCACAAAAAAAATTTTCTTGCTTACGCCTGAATTTTGGATGTGCTTGGCTTTGCTTTTAATCCAACAACTGGGGCTTTTTGTGTTGTTCCCTCACCTCTGAAATTCAGATTTCATCAGATAACAGAATCCTCTCCCCCCTGGATGTGAGACAGAGTTTGGTGGGAAAAGCTTAAAAAGAAAAATTCCTACTTCATAGTTTTAAGCCCTAAAACCTCCGTGCAGCTTTGGGTGAGGATTCAACTCGTGTCCACAGCAGGCTGAACTCTCCAGAATAACAAACCTGATAAAAATGGGGTTTTTTTTTGGGTGATAAAATAACTGGCAGGAGAACTTTGTGGGATGTTAATGGGTTTATCTGCTCGGCCAGCGTGAGCTGTCATGTTCTGCTCGTGCTTTCCTCATCCTCCAAAAAAAATCCAGGTGGGAATAACCTGGGCAGGTCTGCTTCAGGGACAGGAATTTTCATGGGGAAAAACATCACCAGGGTGAAACCTCAGCAGGTTCTTCCCCGAGCTG
Organism: Lichenostomus cassidix; assembly: GCF_008360975.1. NCBI lineage: Eukaryota > Metazoa > Chordata > Aves > Passeriformes > Meliphagidae > Lichenostomus > Lichenostomus cassidix. Next base: position 2,369,408 of record NC_139502.1, on the reverse strand, counting down.
AGTTTGCTTTTGGGGGTTTTTCTCCTGTTTTCTCCTGCGAAAAACTGGGTTTTTCACACATTCTGAGGTTTGTCTGCCTGTGGGTTCTGTGATTCCCACAATGCTGTTTTCCTGCTGTATTGTTTCCTGGAAAATCCCTCCAGGCAGCCCAAGAAACCTTGAATGTGAGGAGGAGATAAAGGAAGAGCTAAAATCGAGTGGAGATCAGAGTTGTGTTCATTTACAGTGATTTCAGTCTGAGATTTTCGATTTCAGTCACTCTGGTTATCCTTTACCTGTTGGTTTTTGGGGTTTTCTTGGGGTTTTTTCAGGGTTTTTGGGGTTTTTTTGTTTGTTTGTTTGGGTTTTTTGGGGTTTTTTTTGTTTGTTTGTTTGGGGTTTTTGGGGTTTTTTTTGTTTATCAGTTTGGTTTGTTGATATTTGGACAAATCCTCTCACTCCTGTCAGATCCACCATCACTCCAATCACCCCACGTTTATTTTAAACCAGAATAAAATGACACATTTCACTGTGGTTAACCCAGCTGATTAACCCAACTTTTAACCCAAGTGACGTGCTTCTTCCTCTTTTCCAGATTCTTCCTCAAATTCTTCCTCAAGTGCAATCAGAACTGCTTGAAAACAGCAGGAAACCCCAGAGACATGAGACGATTCCAGGTAAGTCTCACCAAGCTCAGCACTGACCTCATTCTCCTTTTCCCTTCCCCTCTCCTCTCCCCCATTTCTCCCAACAAACACCACGACATCCTATAATAATCCACATCAGACAGAATTCAACTTCCCCCCTATTTGTTGTGTTTAAACCTCTTTTTTTTTCCCTTTTTTTCCCCCTGGATCCCCGGGGGAAGCGCTGCACTGTACCGAGCAGCAGTGGATATTTGATTTGACACCCTCGGGCGAAGCTCTCGCACATCCAGCTGCCCGCAGCAGGGATCGTGCTTGTGATATTTAGATGCCTCAGGATTTTTCAAAGTGAGCTCCCTACGTGCTACACCAGCCACCTCCTTGTTTCTTACCTCTCCCCCTGTTTTTTTTCTGTTGTTTTT